>NC_143012.1:86496808-86652288 GCF_055824585.1 Amblyomma mixtum
AGACAAATAAGCGCTCGTTTTCTTGCAGGACTCAAAACCTCTTATAATTTGGTGAGTATTACACACGCAATATGGAAATTGGAGGTAATTCTATGGAACCGTTTACGAAATAGAATATTTTTTTGTTCTGACCTATTACAGTTATTCCGTCGCGTACATCAATAAAAAAATTCAGCTGGGCACTTTGTTGACCTAAAGTGCGGTGAGGCGAAAGCCCCAAGCGCGGTGTTGCTGCTTGTGTGACTGATGTGTGATTAAGATGTTAAGCACACAATTGTTTGTGAATCTTAAATGCTGGAGACACTGGAGGGCGTTTGGGAGGTACCCGTCTGACTCGACGCCTTTCTGCAAACACTCTCCGGCGTCCTAGACAAGGAGAACTACATATGCGTTGGCAGGAAGTAACGTAGCCATTAGCACGCTCGGCTGCGGAACGGAAGGATGGTGGTTCGAATCCCATCGTGCACAAAGATTTTTTTTGCTGTCTGACTAGAAAAAGCGTGACACCTCTGCTGACGACCTTCTGTCGACAACGATGAGGCATTAAAGGCTTTCGCCTTAATATCTTACGCAACACTTATTTGTGCGTGCCTGCAAGACCTGATTGTCTTGTACAGTGAGTAGATGGTGGTCAATCAATATGAGAGCGGTCATTTTCAACACGCCAGAGCTCCGCAGCAGGTTGTCTCTATCCTGGATATGGGTTGATACAATGATGCTGATTAAATGCTTAGCCTCTCGCTTCTAAAACGCACATTTCAAACTAATGCTCGAAATTAAGTCGCGTGATGAACAACAAGCGTTAAAAGAAACCCTCCTATGGAAAAGGCACAGGATAATCCCTAATTATCATACGGTGTCTTCGGGTTTGTGCAGGAAAACATGCGTTCTCTTATAGGTTATTTCATATATACATATATTATTCTTTCTTATCAATTATCTGTCATTCACAAAAACTGATTACGCTGTTAACTTCCCATAGATCGACATCACAAAATTACGGAAAATACGGAAAAAACATTCCCCTATGCTTTCTGTAACCGTTGACTACCTTCACACACACGCACATGCACGCACACACACACACACACACACACACACACACACACACACACACACACACACACACACACACACACACACACACACACACACACACACACACACACACACACGCGCACACACACACACACACACGCACACGTACACAAGCCGCGGTGGCTCAGTGATTATGGTGCTCGGCTGCTGACCCGAAAAACGCGGGTTCGATCCCGGCCGCGGCGGCCGAATTTCGATGGAGGCGAAATTCTAGAGGCCCGTGTACTGTGCGATGTCAGTGCACGTTAAAGAACCCCCGGTGGTCGAAATTCCCGGAGCCCTTGACTGCGTCGTCTCTCATAGCCTGAGTGGGTTTGGGACGTTAAACCCCATAAACCTAATCAAACCACACACACACACACACACACACACACACACACACACACACACACACACACACACACACACACACACACACACACACACACACACACGCACGCACGCACGCACACGCACGCACGCGCACGCACGCACGCACGCACGCACGCACGCACACACACACACACACACACGCGCGCACGCACACACACGCACGCACACACACAAAACAGAAGGGGGCTTCGCGGTACGCGGTTTAATAAGCAGTCGCTGCTATCGGCGTCAAATGAAGCGCGAAGGCGAAAATTGCAGAGCGCACTCCAGAAATCAAAAGTCTTAATTGCCGGTGGTGAATTACAGCCGAGGTCCATTGACAGTTGCGCGCAACAGCATTCGGGTCGTCCAAGTGCGCTGCTATTCAGTCACGACAAAAGCAGCACAGGTAATCAGTACAACATTCGAAATGGATGGTTCTACACTGGTACTTTGTAGGACTGGCCTTTATCAACATATTTCTAATATTGGGCCGGATAACTGTGCTGCTTGGCTAACTGCGCTCTCATTTGGTTAACCGTGCTCTCATTTCCCTGTTTTGGTTTCAATGGTCCTGCTGGAGTTGCTAGTACAAGGCATCATATCATGCACACAGCAGACCGAACCAGGAGTCTGGAATGGTTTTCACGTTGCACGACGGCACCCGAACCGTGTCGTTGAAAGACGTGCAGTAGGCGAGTCGCACGTGGCCATACGGAATCGTGACAAACGAAAGTGTCCGACCCGGGACGACAACTCGGTCCCCCTTGTGGTTCCACTGAGATATAGCGAAACGACTGACGCCTGACAGGCGACATTCTAGCTGGCCTAAAGAACCGTGGCAAGCGCATGCCATCAAGCGCTGAGTCACATAAGAGAGCTTAGGAACGCTCATAACAAAAATTTAGAGGGCGCTTTGTTTACCTAAAGTGCGGTGAGGCGAAAGCCTTAATAAGCTTCGCATCTGAAGAGTGGAACGCGAGAGCGTCTTGCAACGCTGCCAGGGAGTCCACAGAACACCATCGCCCGTTCGGCCCTACGCCTTGCTCGTCGGTAAATTGGTTTTTGAGGAAAGGAAATGCGTCTGTCTCGCATATCTCGGTGGACACCTGAACCTCGCCGTAACGGGAAGGGAGGAAGATGGGAGTGAACGAAGACACCGTACTCACTAGACGCGCCTTTGTTCATTCCAAACCATCGAGCTGGCATGGCGGAGTGGTTAGCGTGCGCGTCTCGCACTTCGGAGACCCTGATACAAATCCCCAACTCGACCAATTTCCTACTTGGTTATATTTATTTATTTATTTATTTCACTTGAATCATCACTACACCATCCCTTTAATTGGTTGCATGGTTACCAGCGAAAGCACAATTGGCCCCATTTTGAAATTCGCGCACTGTGACGTCACGACCATTCCGACCAATTGAAAAGCGTGGCATTTCTGTCGACAACTCCTGCCTACAACGACGAGGCATTAAAGGCTTCCGCCTTACTACAGGCTCCTGTCAGAAATGCAATGATGCCGAGACACTATAGAGTATAGAGGCGAAAAAACAAAACAAAACTCAACATCCACAGGTGAGGGCCACCCACCTGCAAGTATCTTAGTTTCCTTCTCCTCCAGACTTTTGTAACTTCTCTGTAGTGCAACTTGTGCATGACACAGTAAAAGCGCCGTCGACCGTTTTCAATCCCAGCACCTTCGGCACAACTATGAAACACAATGGAGTTGAACACAGCATCACGCGGCGGGTCAGGGCTGCTGAGGACTTACTGGGCCGCTCGGAAACATAATTACCGCTCTCTGTGCGTCACCGCCTGCTCTTTTTGATGAACAATCCGGGCACCGCGGAAACGGTGTCGGTGGAAAGGCGGCACCACGGGTTTATCGCTATCGAGCGGCGCTGAAGGCTTATCCCAGGCTTATCAGCGCAGCTCCACAAACAGACGCACGTGGGCGACGCCACGCAGCCGACACTCGCGAAAAGTTCAGATGCTTCCATCGCTCTGTGCTTTTTACATACATAAAATATTCCACACGTGATAATTTAGGCCTTGATCTCCATGCACAGTACCGGTCATAAGTCCCTAGGCCACATGGTCTGCTGTCGAGCAGCATTAAAGGGCACGTACGGAGCCTATAAATGACGCTACCATGGAGGGCCCTCGGCATACCCAGCTTTCCTGGATGGATGAAAGGACTGAATGGATGGAAGATAGGAGCGTCGCCTTTGAAACGGGGTGGTGGTAGCTGCCATCATGCTCAGCTTTTTTCTTTTTTAGTGTGAAAACACTAATCCGGTCCGAGAAAAATTATCTAACGTTTGTCGGTGTCCGAGACCAACATCGATCGCACAAATTTCACTGGTAACAGCAGCACCTGCCATTCTAGGGCAGTGGCTCGGGAAGAGCCACCTGGTTCGCACAAATTCCACCGGTGGTAGCACCTTCCAACCCAGGGCAGTGGCGCACTGCTGTTTCACCGCTGCTGGTATGAGGAATCACCACCCTCATCATCATCATCATCATCCTGACTACGCCCACTGCAAGGCAAAGGCCTCTCCCATGTATCTCCAATTAACCCTGTCCTTTGCCAGTTGCGGCCACCGTATGCCCGCAAACTTCCTAATCTCATCCGCCCACGTAACTTTCTCCCGCCCCCTGCTACGCTTGCCTTCTGTTGGAATCCACTCCGTTACACTTAAGGAACAGCGGTTATCTTGCCTTCGATCGCATTACATGCCCTGCCCAAGCTCACTTCTTCCTCTTGATTTCGACTGGGATGTCATTAACCCGCGTTTCTTCCCTCACCCATTCCGCCCACTTCGAGACCTCTTAATGTTACACCGATCATTTTTTCATTTTTCTTTCCATAGCTGGCTGCATTGTTCAGTGCACAACTGTTTGCGGTTGCTCAGAAAAGCAACGAAGGGGGGGGGGGGGGGGGGGTCTCAGTAAGACATGCGATGCAGTTTATACAGGAGAAAGTCACTCGTACATCCGGCGCAGTAAAACACAATTTAAGAATTACAACAAGCAACCTCTTGAACATGCGTGGGGCATGGAAATACGCATTATTCGGGTTGACGAAGGAAGAATAGTTCATAGCCACCTTCGTCACTCAGTTTAAATCACGTCAGTTATGTGTGCAGACAGTTCCTTTCCGGTTAACATCCCTGCCTTTCCCCTCTCTATCTATCCTGCACGGTCCCTAGGTGGCGAGTTATCTAGCGACAACACATGATCGGCACGGTATCAGACGACGAATAAAAGATACACAACAAAACGTGAAAAAAAAGTTCACACACCAGCGCAGTGTTTAAAAAAAGGCATCGCCATCGCTCTCCCAGTCGATGTATGTATCGATCCATCGATCGAAAGCGTCTTCGTATTCATCATCGCAGCGCGCTGAGACCATCGTGAACAAAAAGAAAATAAAAACGAAACAAGACCCCACTAGCTAGACGGCGACGAAATTTCACACTACCAAAACATCCCCAGAGACTGAGATCCCAATCTACCCGCCACTTGGATCATGCGAAACTCGCGTACGGCTCTCCGTTTTCCCTACGCTTCCCCAACAATTCGCTCCTCTTCTTTCCTTCAATTTCTCCCGTCCCCTTCTCCCAGTCCCGTCCCAACCGCTGGTTTCGGCAACAGGTAGGAGCGGCGCTATTTTTAGCATCGGCCCTCCTGCCACCGCCGGCGACACCCGAGAGCCACGCCTCGCGCTGCATGGTCTCTGGCGGAGGAGAAACAAGCTGTCTTCCTCCTCACTAGCCTCCAATGCCGAGATATACAGCGTCACGCGTTCAGCTCCGGACAGACAGTGCATAGCATACAACAAGCCAGCTGATGGCAATTGTCCCTGAACTCAATCTCAGATATGGACGCTTTTTCTGTTTCCTCATTCTATAGATAAGCATGCAGCCGCTTTTCGAAGGACCCCGACCCTTCTCTCCACGGCCGCCGCATCCAGCGCTCCCGAACGACATCGATCGAACCGCGAGCGGCGGGCGTGCGCACGGGAATTGAATCGGACGCGCCTACAGGTATGGAGTGTAGAGTAGGCCATGGACGTACGCGACCAGTTTGGCACTGCTTTGACAAAAAGGAGGTCCTCAAGTACGGCCCGACGCGGGAGGTGGACGGACGGGACAGGAGCTCCTCTCGGTTGTTCGTTTTCTTCGTCCCGCCGGCGGGCGGGAACATTCGATCGAGGAGCGGCTTGACGAAGTGGCCACTTGAGATGTTTGCACGGCACACAGACGCAGCATACGTTCTCCGTCCGCTGCGATGAACTGGACGGGCCTCGCCGGCGACAAAGATTCTCGTGTGGTAGGACAGAAAGAAAAACGTTTTGAGACGTCTTGAAAACGTCGTTCCTTCAAGGCCCTCTTTCGGTCCATTTAGGGGAACAGAGCAACAGCGGCGGTACATGGACAAGACAAGCGCTGACTAACAAGTAAGTCTGTTGCAGGACGGTGAGGTAGATGTACACAGTGAAAGCCAACAATCAAAGAGATATTAAGAACTTATTTGAAAAAGCAGCCGAAAAGATGTTATCCATGCCAAGTAGGTAGCAAGATATCGTTGACATACTTGGTATGCTTTACATAGGTACCATCTTTTTGGCTGCGTTTTCATATCTGCTTTTATTATCTGCTTGGTTGTTCGCTTTCACTGTATATATATCTACCTTTTCGTCCTTCAATAAGCCAGAGTTGATAGCGCTTGTTTTGTCTGTGCCCCAGCGTTGTCTATGTCCCAGTAAATGCATACCAACTCACCATAATTTCACCTTTTCGCCTTTAAGTTCAATAATTTCAAGTTTAATAATTCATTTTTGCCAACTGTTATATGCGAGTGAAATGTACTTCCTGACGGTATTGTCAATGAAATAAACCTAGTAAAACTTAAACACTTATTGATCGCTTATTTCTCTCCTCAATTCCCGTAGAAAACCTTTTTATTTACTTATTTGTTGCCTTGTTAATTTCAATGTGTTTACTGTGTTTATTTGTGCTTGCGATTTATATTTGTGTTCGACCTTTGTGACCCTTTACTACAATTTGCACCCCCCCCCCCCCCCCTTATGTAATGCCCCATTGGGGCCTTTAAGGGAAAATAAATGATGATGATGAAGTGATGAAGTCCGTGCATTAGCTGGCCAGAAGTGGTGATCGCCATGACTATTGGGCTGGCTATTTGTCTCTACTGCGGAGCCCCTTGAGAACGGTGAAAATGCACGATGGCAGGCAGACGATTTATAGAGCAGCGTTTTCAACAGGAAACATGCTCAGGAGAAACATATCCGTGGAGACAATCTGCTTCACCGCCAATGGAACGCTCGCTTTATGGAGTTTTGTGGGCAACAAGGATGACGACCCAAAGGGCACATCATGCATGCCGCTTAACTTACGATTGCGGCAGCCATCAAAAGTGTCGTCTCCTGTCAACGCGTCCATGTATTTATTGATTTCAGCAATACTGCCAGTCTTTGAGAAAAGGCCTCTGGTAGGATTGGGGTTTACATAAAAAGCAAATCGGAAGGAACAAATCAGCAGGGCAATAATACAGAAGAAATTGCGTACAGTCGCGGGTAAAAAAGCACAGATCACTGGCGATCAGAATTCGTATATATCACAACGCGGCGCTGCGGTACGCAGAGCTGCCAACGGGCCGTTTTCATATTTGCAGCCTAGGGGGGGACGGCAGGAAGTAAGCTTTATCAAGCGTGCCACCGCCCGAGCGTTGAAGTGCCGGCCCTACGTGACTGTGCTTGCGGCATTTATTTTGGCTCGGTTATCATGAGCAAAGATGGCTTCGTTTTATTACTGTTTTTTTTTATGTCAGCGATGGTTTGTCAAAAGGAACTCGCGGGAACAATAGACGATAACGCTGCTTTTAGCCAGTAATTTTGCTGTCCGTGGCAGTCCGCTGAACCCCCCTAATACTGTTGAATGGGAGCGGCCCGGCACCCTCGTTTTTAGCCTCTTCGCCACCCGCAGCGCCACGCGTTGTCATTCCAGCGCTCTGGTGTTCCGTCATGTGTGCTAATCTTTTTTACCCGCGACTGTACCTGAAAACTACATACGTGAAAACGAAGAAGTAGGAAACTAACCAACGACTATAAGAAAAAAAAAGGTACAAAGGAAATAACAAAGAACAAGAAAAGAACAGAGCTAGGCGTTGTACACACGAGTGATACGCCGAATGTGCACAATGAAGATTACCACTTTGCAGGTACACTACATATGCACAAAAGGGCGTGTGTGTTAGATAACCAGAGTCGTCATGTGCTGTGCCAGTTGAAGATACATTATCAATGCGGACATGCAGGCGTAGAAACAAAATGAGAAATCTGAGATTACCCACGCAAGATAAAGAATGGAAGACAGCTCACGATGAAAACCTCAAAAGAAAGGGAAATGTGAACAAATGTAATTTCCGTGTTTGTAGCAAGAACCTATCAAAGCATCTTCAAAAACAATTGCAGAGTTGAACATCCCATGGCATTCGTGGAAAGAAGGAGTTCTTGAAACTACGAGTCCTGCACGCAAAGCTGCAGCTGTCTCGCGGTTGGCTCGCGTGGAAGTTTATCAAGTCGGGCCTCAAAGCATCTTCAGTACTCGAAGAGCTCGTGATCCGCTAAGAAATGGTGCTGCGCTCAAAAGAACTCCCTACTTGTCGCTCTTTTTCACAGCCCCGCCGCGGTGGCTGAGTGGTTACGGCGCTCGACTGCTGGCCCGAAAGACGCGGGTTCGATCCCGGCCGCGGCGGCCGAATTTCGATGGAGGCGAAATTCTAGAGGCCCGTGTGCTGTGCGATGTCAGTGCACGTTAAAGAACCCCAGGTGGTCCAAATTTCCGGAGACCTTCACTGCGGCGTCCCTCGTAGCCTAAGTTGCTTTGGGACGTTGAACCCCAATAAACCAAACCAAACCAAGCAGTGACTACAGCGCGTACCAGGCCCAGTAAGTACGCCCACTGCCACGACCACACGAGTATATTTTTATTTATTTATTTATTATCATACCCACAGCGCCATTGTCTGGCGTTACAGTGGGGGGGTTGAAGAAAAAGTACACAAATGCCACCGCGTGCAGGTGGTTACAAAAAAAAAAGATAACAATGAGATAGAAAGAAAACGGAATTATTATACATAAAAAAGTCACAGCATGGAAGAAAATGAATCATTTAATAATATGGACACTACTTCCTCGGGCAGCTTGTTCCATTCCGAAACCGTTTTAGGGAAAAAAAGACATTTTAAAAAGGTCAGTCCGGCACCTGTGTTCTTTAACTTTAAGTGAATGATCTCTTCGTAAAGACACGTAATCAGGGTTCGCTATATATTTGGTTCTGTCTATTCCAGTTCTAGAATGAAATATATTATGAAATAATTTTAAACGCAGTACTTTCCTACGTTTTTGAAGTGAGTCCCAACCCAAAGATTTTTTCGCGCTCGTTACACTAAAATATGACCCATAGTTATTGAAAACAAAACGAACGGCCAAATTCTGAACTCTTTCTAGCTTTTGAACGTCAAGAAAGGATTTCGGATCCCAGACTGTGCAAGCATACTCAAGTATGCTTCTAACATTTGGTTGGTTGGTTTATGGGGTTTAACGTCCCAAAGCGACTCAGGCTATGAGGGACGCCGTAGTGAAGGGCTCCGGAAATTTCGACCACCTGGGGTTCTTTAACGTGCAATGACATCGCACAGCACACGGGCCTATAGAATTTCGCCTCCAAAGAAATTCCAGCCGCCGCGGCCAGGATCGAACCCGCGTCTTTTGGGTCAGCAGCCGAGCACCATAACCACTGAGCCACCGCGGCGGCCGCTTCTAACATTTGCATTATACAGCAGTTCTTTAGACTTTAAAGAGAAAAGTTTAGCGTTACTTCGCAGGAAGCCTAAAACACGACAGGCTTTGGCAGTAACGAAATCCACGTGACGATGCCAAGACATTGAACTTGTTAAATATACACCAATATATTTAAATTCCAACACTGAAAGCAGTCTGCTATTATTTATGTTATAAGTGAAAATATGGGGAACCTTCTTTTTAGTGAAACACATATCTACAGATTTTTGTAAGTTATTATGCATTCCCCAGTTCTCACACCACTGAGCCCCTTTACACAAGTCCTGTTGTAATGCATCGCAGTCACTTTGATCGTTAATAATTCTATACAATACACAATCGTCCGCAAAAAGACGCATGTATGAAGAAATACCTGAAAAGATGTCATTCATGTAAATTATGAACAGTAATGGGCCCAAGACGGATCCCTGAGGCACCCCTGATGTTACAGCCACCTCATGCGATTGTTTCCCGTTGACAACAACACATTGCCGCCTAAAGCTCAAATATTCCTTTATCCACCTAATAACGTTCTCATTTATGTTGTACCAGTATAATTTAAAGCACAGCACAATTTAAAGAGCGCAAAATCAGCATCGGCTCGCATCGGCCTAATGGCCCACGCCCAACAGGAGAACATGGACGGTGATGGCACACTCTGACAGCGCCTCCCCACCTATAGATAAGATGGCACAACGGTGAGCAGGTTGGTTAAGCACGTTTTTCACGGACACGACAGGGGCTCTTCTGTCGACAGGGCATCATCTCTGACGGATAAGACAGGGATGATGCCCCGTTCCCTGTCTTGTCCGTGTCTATACCCACGCAGTGTTTCCACCAACACCACAAAACCACAGATGGCACATTCTCTGGCATCTGTGGTTTTGGCACCCGAAACGAGCTCCGTAATATTATGGGCGGGACTGTATACAGCAATGGCTGCAAGGCGCATCGACGCTGAGTCCAACGTACAGAGCGCACCGGTGTTCTTACGCCCCAAAAGGCTTCTCTAATGCGTTGGTCTGGTTGCTCAACCGCTTAATGCTCCAATTATGAAAGAATAAACGAAAAAAATCATTACCTTCACATTATGGTAGCCAATATAACCCACGTTAAAATCCAATATGTAAATTGTTAGCTCCGCTGAAAATTAGACAAAATTTGGTGTGTCGCCATATAGCAACAATACTATGCATTTGCTCCCCTTTGAGCAGTTATTTGGAGTTCTGTGTCGTACCCGCGGGGTATCGCTTCTCGCTCGACGCGGTCGACTCGGCGGCGGGCGTGCCACAGCGGAGCTTCAGTGAGCCCATGTGTGTTTTGAGTCGAAACGAGTGAGTGTGCACAAATGAGTCGTGAGTCGAAATGAGTGAATACAGATGAGTCGCGAGTCAAACTCAGCGAGTAAGCCGAGTGGGTTATTAATCACGTAACGAGTGGCTGACCCTGGATAAGCCTTGAGTCGGAATGAGTCCAAATGAGTTGTGAACCTAAATGAGTTTGAATTCATGAGTTCGAGAGAGTCCGTGCCTAGGCGAGTCTGAGTGAGCCTATAGGTTGTGGGGACGCGCCCTACTCGTCCCCTGTGGTTGGCTTCCCCGCGAAGCACCCTCCCTAGGCTAGTTAATTACCTTAAGAAACAAGGGAGGGCGCCGGCGCCGCAGCGACACGAGCGACACGAGCGCCACGGGATTGCTGCGCGCGCGCGCGGGGGAGACAGCCCTCTTCGGCTCGGGAACTTGGACACGCGCTGACGTTCAGACGAGGCGCTTCGCTCTCCGCCAGGGGGCGAGGCCTCGTGGGGAAGAACGTTCTCCCGCATCTCGTCCCGTCCGGCCGCGGAGTATCCCCGCTGCCCTAGCGTGGTCGAACATTCGCTCGTAACCTTGCTGGTGAGTCGGACGACGTCGATTTCTTAGCGCGTTCTGGTTGCTAGCTGGCGTTATTGTTGTTGTAGCAATAAATGCCTTGTTTGTGTCAACTAGAGCGTCGTTTTTTTACTCCCTGACAGCAGGGCCCACAGCGGTTGGCGTGCGCTCGGTAGCGTACGCGACCATGGGATGGGGTCCGGCGGGGTATTGAATTGCCTCAGCCGCGTTTAAACGGGGAAAACATAATTTTCCCACTCCCCACCCCCTTCTATCAAAACCCCGCAAGGCTTAACCAAACTTTTGAGAGTCAGTCTGAGTGAGCGCTCGTGATTGTGCCGAGGAATGGTTAAGACAGCTTACACCCTTTTTATTACCCCCTTAGAGTGTAGATGTTTAGAGTGTAGATTTAGAAAGAGTAAGTATACTTCGGCCAGTTTCTACGATGACAGTGCAGAGCGGTGGAAAGCGCCTCATAAATAATTGTGAAGCAACGGGGCGACGAAGGGGACGAACGCTGTCAAGCTTTGTGTCACAGTGATGCGGCCCGGTCGAGAGTGCTTTTTTTGTTTCCAGAAGATAAACTGAAATTAAAGCTTCCAAGTACTAACTCTGTTATCAGTGACCACAAGCATCAAGCGATCACATGTGTTTAAAGCGTGAAAGAAGGAACCACCACGCACATATTGCGCAACAACACAGCGCTAGCATCATGCATTTATGCATTTAGACTACAGTGATCACAAGAAATCAAGATGTATGAACGATGCCATTTTTTTCAAAGAAATGCAAATTACAGTCTTTAACCCGTCACCTCCCCTGTACTTTGAACACTTTTAATAATACTGCAGGCTATAACAAAAAAGAACCGAGGATATATTTTGTAAAATTGTGAATAGTTATCTATTGCTTTATTTCGTTTATCTGTGCGTCATTTTGCAATTTCTGATGTTTGTGAAAATGGCTCTCCCGTTTTCCTTATTGCCTATGATTTGCTTCCCTGTAGCAATCATTTAATTCCTTTTGTTTGCATTATTTCAGTATTGCTACATCTCTGTTCAAACGTTACCTCCATGCTTAATTCTCCCTAACGGCCACATTTTTTTTTTCGAAATTGGCAGAAATGCGGTCAATTAGTACCCGCTCCTACCATCTGTCGGCAAACAAAAAAGAATGCTTTGAACGAGCCCCACTTGCATTAAACCGGACACAAAACAGCAGAAGACGCACGCAAGCTGTACTCGTCATGACCCATTAATGACAGTCGGCTTATGACGAACCCGGCTCGTCCAAATCCATTAAGGCGTTGACGTCTCTTATGCGCTCATTATACTTGTACAGCCGCGAGAAATGTAGAAGGAACAAACTTCTTGCATAAAATTGCAAATTTCTCGGTTATTTCCCTACTAAATTGGAGAACGACACTAGGATATCACACCCGAAGAGGAAAACAAATTAAAAAGAGTAAAAAATTGCGATTTTTCCACATAATTACGGAGTAATCAATAAATCAATGCTCCAACTGTGTTCCCATTCATATTTTACACGACTGTACATACTCATGGTTATGCTTAGTAGCCACGCTTCCTGTATGCGCTATACCTTCCGGAAACCCTCCATACAGATGTGGTAAAATAAATGGAATTCAAACTGAAACTGAATGAGCACATAACACGCCAGAGTAGCTCCATTCCCGAGTCGTCGCTCACGGCGCTCACAACATTGGTTTATGGTTTATGGGGTTTAACGTCCCAAAGCGGCTAAGGCTATGAGAGACGCCGTAGTGGAGGGCTCCGGATTTTCGAACACCTGGGGCTCTTTAACGTGCACTGACATCGCACAGTAGACGGGCCTCTAGAATTTCGCCTTCATCGAAATTCGGCCGCCGCGGCCGGAATCGAACCCGCGTCTTTCGGGTCAGCAGCCGAGCACCATAACCACTGAGCCACAACGGCGGCCCTCACAGCATTGTTTTCTTGGCCCACCGGCCAAGAAGAATCAGGGCTGAAGCAAAGCCACGATCGCTGCCGAGGCCGAAGGCGCTACTCGCAATGGCATGCACACTCCGCCCACGCATCGTGGGCCGAGGCAATGAGCGCTGCTCCGGAGGCGACCTTATGCCCTCTATACCAACGCTCTGCGCGCGGATACAATCTCGCTGTCCCGCGCCCTAAGCCTCTCCGTCCATCGCGAGTTCGCGTCAGAACAGCCTCCCGTTCGCTGCATGCTCTAGGACAGTACAGGAAAGCGCCGAGCTACCCACGCGAGTCCTGGAATAGAAAAGCGCGGCGGTGTTTGGCGTCGAAACGAGAAGAAAAAGACAGGAGCGACAGAGGGAGCCACTGGCTTTCGTGGTGCTCACCTCCGGTGATTGTCCTGAGGTAATCCGGGGCCGAGATTAAGGGCGAATCGAGTGGGTCGTTCGGTGCGCGCAGTTTGCTAAAGAGTTTGACAGTCTTTTTTTTTTTGCACTAAGTGTGTTTGTTTCCTTTTCCTGATTAGTTTCCTTAATCTCTCGGGATCAAGGATTAATCAACGAGCGGAATGCTAATTGACTATTTAATACGTACCAGAGGCGTAGCGAGAAATTTTGTTCGGGGAGGGGGGTGGGGGGCTCACGTTGCAGCGCGGCTTCCTCATAGAATTTGCGGAGGGATCAAACGCAAAAATAATAACTGTATTGCCATTGACAATGCCATTGTGTATTAGATAACGCAACGCACTGTCAAGGCAAGTTAAATATGTATTTTTTAAATAAAAGAATACATTCGTAAGTCTTAAAAACCGTGCCAGACGTAGCTGATACCAATGCTTCCATGTTTTTGCGTATTTAATAAGTAACGAAAATGTCACACGAAGTCTAGAGCTATATCAGTCCGAAACCAGCAAAGCAGTGCATGCCGCTGATATGAAAAACGTAAAGGCCATGAAATGAGCAAGTAGAGGGAAAATAATTTAATGAATCTTTGTCGTTCAAGAACCTTTACATTTCTGTACATATGCAACGGCCAGGAAAAAATCTCACTGACGCTGACCTTCGTTCCAGTGTACTGCGCAGCAGCAGCTGTCACCGGTCATGTATTGCCAGTAATTGCACCGAAATTTTAGTCGCAACAACGAGCACATGTATAAACGAGGAGTTCTGCAAAATATGCATTAGAAGTGCGAAGATAAAATGGAGTATTAGAAATGCGAAGACACAACCTGATAAAGGACAAAAAAATGTCACTGGAAACAAAGTCACTGTATGTATACAGAAAACCTCGCAACAAGATACTTAAATACACCTATGTCTCCATTAAATCTACGTATCTAAGCAAAAGTCACTCTATATAATACGTCAAACAAGGCAAATAAACATCATGCGCAATCACAGATAGTAAACTTAACTTTACACACGGAAAGACGGACGATCCAGGCAAGAACAAAACTATGATAGCAGAAGTCGCGATATGTACTTCGGCCATGCTGCGGTCGCGAAAGCACTATATGGTTTGAATGATAGAGGAACAATGCAGAAATCAATACGAAAGTATGTATTTTTAACTGCCTGCACGGCTACTATTATACTGCATCCATAATTACAGAAGAGCATTCCTTTCGTCCAAGGAAAAAGTAAAAGCAGTTAGCTAAAAAGGTAAGAGAAGGACAAACGGAAGCCACGAATGATGCCGCAACTTAAAATAACCAATGTACGAGTGTATATGATGGGAAACGCCGCGTGGGCAGGGCTTTCAATAAGCAAGGTCAATCAAGATCAGTTACTGATGTCCTCAAATTTTTCGTATTCGCATGGCAATTTTGATCATGATGCTATCTGATGCTTGGGTTACGCGACTCCAGGTGCATGGGCGTTGCCAAGAAATCCAACCCGAGTTAGCAATGTTCAAGCCAAAATCTCTTTTCTAGTCTGAAAAAGACATGGTAGGTGACAAAATCAAGAATGGGGGGGGGGGGGGGGGGGGGCTGAAGCCCTATTCCGAAACGCGAATTTCGAAACGCGGTTACACTCGGTGCTGTAGCACAGCAAATTTTGGCTATTTAGACGCGTTGCGTGCACTGGAGAGGTTGCTTTGCCTGCAAGCTTCTACAAAGCGCCTATATTTTGTTGCTATGTAGCCAAAATTTGTTGGCCCACAGCGTCGAGGGTAACCACGTTTTCGAAACTAAAAAAACTGATATGCATATTACTTGCAGTGGGCTACACGCCTCTGAATAATTAAGGAGCCTAACAGTCATACTTAAAAGTTGACCATTCAATATTAGTTAACCATCCAGCTAGTCAGCCCGTCTTAGCTGTATCCATATGTACTACACCGCTTACAATGCTATGGCGAAAAGGCGCCTTCTTACCCAAAGAGCCTATTTTTAAAAACTGCGCCAAGTTTTAGATGACACACCCTGTATACACCGATAACTCTCCAGTATCCCCATCCAGCCAAAATATATCGGTAAAAAACATGCGGGGCCTCAACGCTGGCTTCTGTTCCCTCTTCAACAAATATGGCGCCTAAAAGAACGCGAGACACAGTCGCGGATACAAGGGCTACCACTGTCTTTTTATAAAGCACACAGACACGACAAACACGGAGGTCCTGTCAGAGCACTTCACCACTTTACAAAGTTACCAATACGTTCCAATGTCCTACATGTAGGACACCACTCTTTTGTGCTGTAACTCTAGAAGCGTACTGTAGAAAACCTTGCGCCCCCTAGCGTGTGTTGTAAGAGGCTCTAAACTTTTCCCGAGCTAGGCGGTGCGATGTTTGGTTTGGTTTTGGTTTATTGGAGTTTAACGTCCCGAAGCGACTCAGGCTATGAGAGACGCCGTAGTGGAGGGCTCCGGAAATTTCGACCACCTGGGGTTCTTCAACGTGGACTGACATCGCACAGTAGACGGGACTCTGGAATTTCGCCTTCATCGAAATTCCAGCCGCCGCGGCCGGGATCGAACCCGCGTCTTTCGGGTCAGCAGCCGAGCGCCGTAACCACTGAGCCACCGCAGCGGGTTGTGTGCGTTCAGTTTTGTGTGCTGTGCGTTCAGAAAGAGTTGCTTAGTTTTCACTGGAAGCAGTGAGCAGATACGACCGCTTCTACTACACAGTGATTCTGCAAGAAAAGCAAATAACGTTTACGCACTGTCCTGAACGAACCACCACGCGTGAAGAGAAATGTTGGTTTGGTTTATGGGTTTATTGTGGTTTAAAGTCCCAAAGCGACTCAGGCTACGAGGGCCGCCGTAGTGAAGGGCTCCGGAAATTTCGTCCACCTGGGGTTCTTTAACATATGTGCACTGACATCGCATTGACATTAGAGTCGGCATCAGGTGTTTCAAGCTTCACCACGGTCAAGAGGCGCTGCATTCGCCAGTGTTCTACAGTGTATAACGGCTCGTATGTCGGTGTTGTATAAAATATTTCAATCTAGAACAGGACGAGTGATAATTATGAAGTGAAGTGAACGTTTGATATCAATATGTTTTCTTTTTTTTTTCATTTCCTGAAGTCTAGGGACATGCGGGCTAATTATATCAGTGGTCTCAAACGCGCGATCCATGAGGGCCTGTCGTACTGCCCAACGTATTTCAACATCTTCCCGTCCTCCCCGCCTTCGGTGCAACCGTCAAAGGACACGCCCTTAAGCTGGTGTGTGAGCTTCTTTACAGGTATGTTATCGAGACCGGGAGATTTTTGTGTCAACTCTTCTTTCTCTTTACGCTTCTCTCAAGATTTATTCATTTATTATTATTACTTTTTAAACAATTTATTTTAACCTTCACCTCTTCGTTTCCTCGATTTTCATTCCGATCTCTTCAAAATGTCTAAAAATTACCCACCGCCTCTCATGCTTTCACCCAACCTTTCCTCCTGATTGTACCACCTATGGCGTGCCATGATGATGACGATGTCCTCAGGCTTAATGGCACATACCCACGGCGGGGGACATATCAAGGCTTTCTGATAACGCCAGATGAAAAAAAAACGCCCCACAGGCCACTCGTATCGAAATTCGGTTCTCTGATTGGTCCAATAGCTAAACGAGACTCTCGCGCCACCAGCGGCGTTGAGACGAACTGCACACAGCTACACAAAGCACGGTCAGGGCGGAGAAAAAAAGCTGCGGGTCGCCGCCACAGCTGACTGACAGGTGGCGGCACCATCTGCTAAACTCCACAGACGATGACCGAGGCCGCAGGTCGTGCTCGAATTCATTGGGAGTTTCGTAACTTGCGGGGATTAAAGAGCTCTGGAGTGCATGACCCGAGGGCGCTGGGTTGCATTACGCAGAAGAAGCGCTCGATGGAATGCCCTCTGCGTCACGTAATTGCTTTCAGCTCCCCAACTCCCACCCGCAGAAGAAAAGAAAATTGAAATAATAATTACCTTTTTTTTTGTTTTCGTCTCTCGGTATCGAAAAAAATATAAGAACGCTTATTTCGTACCTTCGCCGTAATGATTGTTACTCAAGCGCTTGGAGTAGAAAGCCCACTTTTCGGTAGCGCAGGGATACATGGCAGCATCCATAGAGTTTCTTACTATTACCCAGAGGGAAAGCTGGCGGCGCTACACTGCAGCCACCATGGACGCCCAAAGCATCATGGGCCGGTGAGCTACTTGTAGCGGGACAGTCGCATTTTTTTCGGGGACACGGTGTGGAACTACTGAGACGTTTCAATCCTAAAACGCTGTTCGTGTTTGCGCAGACGACTTTGGTGCGAACGCAATGTGTAAAAGCCATAGTAGCGAAACCGAAACAGCACACGACACCATTAAAAGGCTTTTCGTTTCCGAAATGCAATTAAAAAACCTTTGAAAGTGCTTAAGCAGCAACATTTTTTTTAAACATATTTCCTTTTAAAAGTGCGCCTGTTAAGCACGAAATATTAGTTTTTGTAGTGTGCGAGACTTGGCCAATAGGAGAGCTAGCCATCTCTCATTTTGGGCGAACTTTGCATATACATGCTTTTCTGCTCGTTTAATGCAATCGTTAGAGAGGATATTGAATGTTAGGGCATTTTTGATTATTAAACAGCGTTTATTTTTGCACTATTTTTTTGGCCAAAAGTTGTACTGCAGTCGGCAGCTCACCGGCCCATGATGCTATGAGCGCCCATGGTGGGTGAAGTGGTCTTGAGGGGGCTTCATGCGAACTGCCATAGAGGGGTCGCCAGCTTTCCCTCTAGGTAATAGTAAGAAACTCTATGGCGGCGCCGGAACTTTGGCCCCCGTAATACGACAGCACGATTGTACACTTGCTC
This sequence comes from Amblyomma mixtum, assembly GCF_055824585.1. NCBI lineage: Eukaryota > Metazoa > Arthropoda > Arachnida > Ixodida > Ixodidae > Amblyomma > Amblyomma mixtum. The sequence continues at coordinate 86,515,255 of NC_143012.1, forward strand.
GGGAAGCTTTGTAACTGAACTCTTCGCCTCGTACCACGCTGGCTGACTATGCAAAGGGCATATACTGAAATAAGAGCGAGTTTCCTGAGTCTACTGCGTTCTGCGGCGTCAGCTAAACCCGTCGGAGCGCGCCAGTCGCGTGCAGCGATCTCTGCATTTCGTGCAGGTGGTGGTGTAAACTTTATTGGCTATTAATATTACAGGTTGGGGGGGGGGGGGTTGGCACAACACCATCATGGCCTATGGGAGGGGACAGCGCAGCTGGTCACTTCCTTACAAATGATTTGCCAGTGCCTAGAGGGTCAGCCTGTTATTAGCACAGCTGACGGTGCGTCGTTGGTCTTGTATGGTCTTGGTTTATGGGGGTTTAACGTCCAAAGCGAGCTATGGAAAGAAAGCGAGCTATAGAAAAGAAAATGATAGGTGTAACGTTAAGAGACCGGAAGGGGGCGGAGTGGGTGAGAGAACAAACGTGTGTTAATGACATCCTAGTTGAAATCAGGAGGAAGGAGTGGGGTTGGGCAGGGCATGTAAGGCGAAGGCAAGATAACCGCTGGTCCTTAAGGGTAACGGAGTGGATTCCAAGAGAAGGCAAGCGTAGCAGGGGACGGCAGAAAGTTAGGTGGGCGGGTGAGGATAAGAAGTTTGCGGGAATACGGTGGCCGCAAAGGACAGGGTTAATTGGAGAGACATGGGAGAGGCCTTTGCCCTGCAGTGGGCGCAGTCAGGCTGATGATGATGATGAACGTCGCAAAGCGACTCAGGCTATGAGGGGCACCGTAGTGGAGGGCTCCGGAAATTTCGACCACCAGGGGTTCTTTAACGTGCACTGACATCGCACAGCACACGGGCCTCTAGAATTTCGCCTCCATCGATATTCGACCGCCGCGGCCGGGATCGAACCCGCGTCTTTCGGGTCAGCAGCCGGGCACAATAACCACTTAGCCATCGCCTCTGGGAAGGGGGGGGGGGGGGGGGGTAAATGGAACAGGTGAGCATTACTCGTAGCAAAGGAATCACCTAATCACCTGGTTTGCCGCACCGTCGGCAGGAGCCGGAGAAGCGGTCGGGGAAACGTCCGTATATACATTACTATCCTATAGGGGAGTGCGCAAGTTTGGAGCCTCCGCCAAAAAGTTGATTGCGTCGAACGCGACCGACGTATACTCCGGGGGTTCCACCACCGCGGAAGTTGAATCCAAGATCAGCTCCCAGGATACCAAATAACGGCCCGTAACTGCACTTCAGCAGTACTGAAGCGAAGACTGTGAGACATGCGCGCTCGACCAATGGACAAATGAGCTGGGAGGGCGACGCTTCGGTGGTATTGAGCGGAGCGGTAATGATTAGGGGCGGACCCGCACTGTCAGTGAGTGCCCGCCAGGATACGCTGATTGCTCGCGATGTTTGTAATCAGCAGAATCACATACGTGGCATTATACCTGCGGCTAGCCAAAGCGGAAAAAAACAAAATTGAAATCCTAATTAGGAAAGGCGTCAAAACCGCTCTGGGCCTCCCCCCGTACACATCCACCCAGAAAATTCTGAACATGGGGATTTCAAACACACTAGACGAGCTCATTGAGGCTACCAGAGTAGCGCAACAACAACGACTCCTACGCAGCCATTCGGGGCTAAAAATACTAGAAAAGCTAGGCTTCGAACCTCGAGCGCGGCTCAAACACAATATCCCAACAGACATAAGGAAAAAAATCAGAATCCCACCACTCCCAAGGAATATGCATCCGGTACACCATGAGGGTAGACGAAAGGATAGAGCGAAAGCTCTGCAGAAAAAAATTAGCCAATAGACAGGACGTGGTTTACACGGACGCGGCGGAATATGAAGGCAGAACGGGTTTCGTAGCCCTAGCGACCAGGGAGGGCGGAGACCGAGTCTCGTGCTGCAGCACCCAACAGAGAGATGCAAAAGCGGCTGAGGACGCAGCCATTGCGCTGGCTTTAACTCAACGGAATGTCAGGGTGATTATAACAGATTCCAATTCGGCTATCCGCAACTACAACGCAGGCAGGATATCTGTTGAAGCAGTCAAAATTCGGACTGCCGGCCCGACACCGGCAGAACTAATTAACCTTGTTTGGACTCCGGCCCAAGAGGGCCTCCGGGCAAACGAGACAGCGCACGCATTGGCCCGAGGACTCACACACCGGGACCCCAATGCGGTCTCGTCGAGCAGAGAGCCGCTCCAGAGGGACGAGGAGCTGAACACGTACCAAGATATTCTTATCCATTACAGATTAGGAAGACAGACACTACCTGGAGGATGCAAGGGCCTCAGAAAAAAGGAAGAGGTCATATGGAGAAAGTTACAGGCGGGAGTTTTTCCGAACCCACTCGCACTAAGCAGATGGCATCCGGCGATCCAAGACCCCAGGCGTAAACAGTGTAATGAAATAGCAGACATGATCCACATGGTGTGGACATGCCCTAGCCACAACGAACCAGACAGGAATATAGAGTCCTGGGAGGCTTTAATGGCCAGCCAGAAAGAAGAAGAACAAAAAGAAGCCATCCGTCTGGCCCTGGACACCGCTGAATCCCAAGGGATCCCAGCCTGCTGAAAGGGGAGGAAGACGACGGCGGTCAAGACTAGTCTTCATCGCCCTCTGATTCCTTGACGGAGGCAAATAAAGTTATTTCATCATCATCATCATCGCGATGTTGCGCGCATCACCGGCAGCTGGTTATTTCCGCGTAACACAAACACTGCTGCGCGAGTGGTAAACCACGTTAGCCAACTGGCAAGCCCTATAGGCTAGCCGAGAGGCTCGATACGATATATCAGATATCTGATATGCGTTAAGTACTACGAATCTTCATATACACAAAGTTATCAGTGCGTAAGCACTAATCTGATGGGTATCAACCCCGACCAGAATCATCCGTTGACTGCTCCCTTGTCTGTTCGCAGCTGGCCTATAGCGTGAGCTCTTTTCTTTTGCTCCCTCAGTAAAAATGGCACATACACACACGGGGGGATTGTCCAAGGTACGGCGGTGAATGCCAGGGAAGGATATGTGCGGGAAAAAAAGGCGTGAGGCGGTGAAGTAGAATAGGCGAACGACTGAAACTAGAGCGCTCCTTCCCGCGGCACTGCCCGGTCACCGCCGTCTCCTACGTAGCAAAAATCCGTGATTTCGCACTGATTCGAATGTAGTAACAACCTCTGTATTTTAAGGCGAAAGCCTTTAATGGCTCATACTGTCGTCCGTTAACAAAGCGTGTCACACGCGTCTACCTCGGGAACTAAAAAAGATAGAAGAAAACCAATGGTTGCTTCAGATAGAGGAGGAAAAAATGAACCTAGAAGCCATGTTTGATGACTGTAGATTAACTAGTTAATTAATTATAGGCAAAAATGTCGGAATTGCGTCGAAATAGAGCGGACGTCAATATAACCAGATATAGCCACGGGAACAGTGTGACGTCACATCTACCGGAATTAAGTCGTCACGGCGTAGTGAAAATTGTCGCAGAATGGTCGGAAAAACGTCGAATTTGTGCCAAATTAGATGGTAAAATATGTAATTAAGCGTAATTAACACTTGAGATCGCCGAAAGATGTACAATTTAGGTATCGATATAGCCATGGGAGCGGTGTGACGTCACACCCACCGGAAGTCGTCACGGCATAGTGTCCTCGGCTTTCGCCTCTCAACACTTTAGCTGCCAAAGTGTCCTCGCAATTTTTTTTTCGTTCTTCGCACGCAAAATCAGAGGACGGTTAGGAGTGTGTAAGGCGAATATTTGAGCGTTAGCTTTAGTGTGATAGCTAAGATACCTGACGGGCTTCGAACCCGCCGCCTCCCACCCTCTCTTCCCTCTCCCTTGTCTCCCCTCAAAGTGGAGAGGGAGATTTTCCTCTCTCAACTCTACCAACCAATGCAGGTGATGCTGCGGACGCCGACTACGGCCAAAAACCAAAATAGAGCTAACGCTATAATATAAATACACGGTTCATGTGTTTCTCACCTAAGCAGACTTAATAGTTATTAAACTGCTATTTCGTCTCCTCAGCTCATCGACCAACACGTGGAACAACCGTCTCGCTGGCTGCCCAACGAAAGTACTCAGCGCAGAGGCCGTCTGCATTCGCGAGTTGTTTGGCGCACACATGGCTTGACCAGACGTTGCTTGTGCGCGGTTTATTCCGAGCCGAACTTGCACTTCAGGCTCTTAGAATTTCCAGTACCGAAAGGGTTTTAAAGCGAAAGCTGTAAGAGGTACGGAATGCGTGATTTGCGGCGTATTCATCGCTGTCGATCGTCGCAGTAGTGGTCGGTCTGTCATAACAGAAAGCGCAACGACGTCACCGTTCCCGAGATCCCCGTGATGACCCTCTCACCAAAGGCTCTGTTGAATGATGAGCAGAGCGTCGTAAATTTGCGGGAAGGTTGGAGGCAGAGACCTTAGTATTACCTAGGTAGATAGCTGACGACATACAATGCGAACAGTTCTATAGCTGTAATTTTCCGATCACAAGGCGCTAGGCCCTTTAAGCGGCGATTCGCCTTAAAGGTGCACTGAAGAGGAATCTGAACTCGTATTTTTGCCGCGGGAACTCGATCTACACGTTCCGAGCATTCTTTGAAATTTCGTTTTATGGCCCTGTGCGGACGATTTCCCTAATTTAAATCGGAATAACGTCCGGCTCCCGCCTTTTCTTTTTGAATTGCCCGCATACGGTGGGAGGAGTCGGCCAACGCATGGAGTGCCTTTCAGGCAGTCGCGTGGCGGCTTTGCTTTCGCTTTTATTTTGTTTCTTTTAGGTTTCCATGAATAAATAGGTGTAGTCAGAGACTACATAGCTGCATTTAGGCCCACGGAAACAAAAATACGCGTGGACTCTTTGCTTTCGCCGATCACTACGTATCACTCCGCCGATGGCAGAGCGGCAAGCCGCCACGGGACTGGGTGAAAGGTTGGTCGACTCCTCCCATCATTTGCGGGGAATTAAAAATAAAGAGGCGGTAGCCGGGACGTCTAATCCGATTTAAATTAGGGAAATCGGCCGCACAGGGCAATAATTCGACGTTTCTAAGAACTCTCGAAACGTGTAGATCGAGTTCCAGCGGTAAAAATACGAATTCAGATTCCTCTTCAGTGCACCTTTAATCAATTTATCATTCCTACGGTGTGTACGATCATTGACTGAGACCTTCATGCTTCCTCTTCACAACATGTAGCGACGTAATCTGACATTCAGCCCGCAATTCGTTACCTCCGTACAGCAGAGGCCAAACGAAGCTGTCGCTGCCATGGACCTATTTTATTCCAGCCACTGACCCGCAATTACTTGTGTACATCCCCATTTGTTCAAAATAAATTATAATGATGACACTGACGGCGAGGAAATGAATAACAACTGCAATTATAGAACCCTTTATTTACCATAATTGCTTACATGATGGCGGGAACCTGGAGTTCTTAAAAGCTGTCGTACGACAGCTTGACAGAGCCTCAAGCCCCAACTTTGGCAATGGGAAACCAGCGGTCACAAATACAACTGTCGACAATATTTCTTTGAAACAATACAATGAAGTTATTAATAATAATGGTCACAACGATGATAATGCGCAATGTGCAGTAGCATATTTCCCCCTTGTTGTTCATGAACAGATCCTTTCTGGTACATTATCGTGGCCCGTAATATATGCGCAGTGCCCTTGCAGTACTTGGTCACTGCTTGGTAACGTCATTCTTCAGTTTCTCGCTAAATGCCATAGCTTTTTACAAGTACCGTACCTGGTGTAGTGGCTTCTCATTAGTGTCTTCATCGTTCCGTTTGTACGCACATTCTTTTTTGTTTTCACTTCGGAATGCAAACGCTCTATCCATTCCTGGAATAGATGATCAGTGAGACGGGAGACTTCAAGAATGTCAGCGGCTAATCACATATCAGTTCTTTTCTAAGGGGGAAGGAAGCCTTTAATGCCTCATCGTTGTAAGCAGGAGTTGTGTACAGAAATGTCACGCTTTTCAGTTGGTCGATATGGTAGTGATATCGCAGTGCGCGAATTTCAAACGAGGCCAACTGTACTTTGGCTAGTAGCCATGCAACCAACCAACGGGATGGTATAGTGATGCTCCAAGTAAGTGAGACTGAGTTTACGTAATTAGGTAATTACCCAATTAGCCTAATTAACCTTTCCAGTCAGTCCACATAAATAAATAAAACCGAATAGGAAATTGGTCGAGTTGGGGAATCGAACCAGGGTCTCCGGAGTGCGAGACGAGCACGCTAACCACTCCGCCATGCCAGCTCGATGGTCTGGAATGAACAAAGGCGCGTGTAGTGAATACGGTGTCTTCGTTCACTCCCATCTTCCTCCCTTCCCGTTTCAGCGAGGTTCAGGTGTCCACCGAGATATGCGAGACCGATACATTTCCTTTCCTCAAAAACCGATTTACCAAAGCGCCCCTCTCAATTTTTTTTTTTCGAAATGAGGACGCGAACTGCTAAAGAAAGCAGGGCGCCTTCCGTCCGAGCGAGCACTTCTATACTCGGCGGCTTTCTTCTAGCTTAGCTGTGGTCTTCGTTGCGCTGCATACGTCTCTCGAGACCGCGAAGATGTTTTTTTTCATCGACGCCGGCAGCGGAGCCCGTGAACACGCATGAGTGGATGACGGGTGATGCGCCATCCTTGCCAGCGTGTCACGCGGACCGACGCACAACACGGGGACCGCACGACATTCCTTTCATGCTCCAAGGGGCGTGAGAAGCGCGCTTCAAGGCGGGTGGAACGCGCCTCAGCGTTCGGGTGAAATCCGACGGCGAACTGAGCGATGTGACCGAGCTGTACACTGACGCGTTCGTCCCCTGGTCCGTCTGCCCCGGTTCCCATGTTTCTTATGACTAAATCGCACCTTGGCGCCATTCGTGTTAGGCGGCAGCTGAACGCGAGGGTTTTGCTCGACGACGTACCACGACGATGACGCCATTCACCGCAGAGAAGTTTCCTGTGACTGCGGTTTCGAAGTGTGCACGAATGAAGCGTTTAAAGCCAGACTGACGGCAACTTTGTATTGGCCCGTTTTTAAGCGAAAGCCTTTAATGCCTCATCGTTGTCGACAGAAGGTTGTCAGCAGAGGTGTCACGCTTTTCGGTTGGCCGAAATGATTATGACGTCAGAGTGCGCGGATTAAAAATGTGGAAACGAGTCTTCTGCCGCTGATATTACGATATAGCAAAAAAAGGAACAGAGCTCAGCTGCCAAAATTTACTACGAGCACAAATTTGGTGGAGTTGTGCTCAGTCTCCCTTTAACCGGACTTGGACGAGCAAGGCTCGTCATAAGCCGCCTGTCATTTCTGGTGCATGACAAGTACAGCTTGTCGTGTGCTCTGTGGCACAGTGTGAACGGTTTAAGGAGCGTAGGGCTCATCGAAACATTTTTTTAGTTTGCTGACAGCAAGCAGCCCGTATACAAAGTACTATTTTGGTATCACTTTCGAAAAAAAATTTGTGTCCGTTAGGGTTTTAAAGGAGATGAGCGGTGAGGGTACATCTTGCACCCGGGGAAAGCGATAAGGGAGTTTTCATCCAGCCTCCCCCCCTTGCATGCCAACGCACAAAGATGTCGACTCCATGTCAATACAGTCTCCTTCGCGCGGAGATTATTCGTGCCTGCCAAGAGCGTCCACGCGTATCCACTCATCAAAAATTCTAATTCTCGCTCGCTTTCCGGAACGCCAGCTTGCCGACAGCCCGGCGTCGGCATGACGCCTTCCGTCGTGCAGCCGTGGAGAGAAATAGAATTTTTGATACAGGCCATAGACAGTTTCGACGACTGGACTAATCAGCCCACAGACGAGATATATTCTGTCTTTCTGCTTATATATACAGCTTAATCAGCCGTCATACCAAAGATGAGAGTGCCGAGCTCTAATGAACACTGATAAGTTCGCACTGTTTTCGGCGTGTTTTCTTTTCGCTTCCATCAGCGTAGTTGGGATGACAAAATCTCTAGTTAACTCGCAGGACTTTTTAACTCAAGCTCCCAGAGGACATTGCTTACAATATAGCAAAACCCGGGCTACCATCGTTTATTATAAAAGCTTGTGGTGTTCGATATTGCTTACTATATCCTGGTTTGCTGTTAGACAAACAATGGAATCCGGACGTACAGCTTTCTACAATACTCGCAGTACTCAAGGTCGCGCTGGTATTTGAAACACAAGGCCGTTCAAGTGGGACCAGTGGGTGGTACCATTGGTACACAGATTGTGGACCACCTAATTGGCGCAGAATGTTCGGAGTGGTATCAAACGATTCAGCGCGTTACGCAGCATAAGATTAGTAGTCGAATAAAAGCGCAGCACATCATAGGGATTCACACTCACGACCTCTGGTTCCGCAAACCGTGACTTCCTGAAACTTCAAACGATCATTACGGCCAAACTAATCGGCGTAGGACATTCGAAGTGGTGTCGAACGATTTGTCTTCTTGCGCTCTATACGTTAAGATAAACAAAATTGCCGATGATTACGTTACTTTCTAATGCGAAAATTGAGCGCAGCTCATCAGCTGGTTCAGCTTTTCTACAGATTGAGGCAAATAATTCTAGAAAGACATGTATGTACAATTATAGACAACTTGTTTTTCGCACATATTCCTTCTTCAAGAAACACTCTACTAGCAGTTCTTGATTGTCATGAAGCTTTGTGGACGGAGAAATAGATGGATATATGCTCGACTTGCTGCACCAATGTCTGGTTCTCAAAGACGAGGTCTAAGCAATTATTTGACGCGGTTGTCACAGCCGTGGGAGGCGTTACTTACGAAAGGAACCGGATGTTCTCCCGCATAAGGGGTAAGAAATTCCCGCTTGTCTTTATATCTACATTAAAGTCCCCACCCTCCCTGCTACCCTGACAGTTGGCAGCTAATGGTTGATTGGGAGAGTTCGCTCTATAACGAAAAAATTCAGGGGCACTTTGACTGTCTAAAGTGCGTAGAGGCGAAAGCGTTTTCCGCACCACTTTCAGTGCTTCTGTGGCACTGGTGGCGTCACATGTAATTGAGTACTAATTACTAAGTGATGACAAATCACTAATTAATGGTTAATTACTGATTAATTCCTGAATACTAATTAACTGCTAATTAAGCTTAAGCTTCGCCTTTAGGAGTGGAACGCGACAGTGTGTTGTAGCGCTGCCAGGGAGTCCACGGAACGCCACCACCCGTTCGGCGCGATGCCTTGCCGTTTCAACGCAACGGTTTTTGAGGAAAGGAAATGGCGCAGTAAATCTCTGTCATCTCGGTGGACACCTGAACCACACCGTAGTGGAACGGAGGAAGTGGGAGTGAAAGAAGAAAGACGAAGATGGCCCGTAATGAAGAAAATGAAAATTGTATTTGAGGAAAGAAAATTACGCAGTAACTGTCTCACATATCTCGGTGGACACCCGTCAAAATTCAGGGGGGGGGGGGGGGGGTGCACTTTTTTGACCTAAAGTGTGGTCACTGATGTGTGGTTAAGATGTTAAGCTTCGCCTCTAAGAGTGGAACGCGAGAGCGTCTTGCAACGCTGCCAGGGAGTCCATAGAACGCCATCGCCCATTCGGTTCTACGCCTCGCTCGTCGGTAAATTGGTTTTTGAGGAAAGGAAATGTATTTCTCTCTCATATCTCGGTGGACACCTAAACCTCGCCGGAAGGGAAGGGAGGAGGATGGCAGTGAGCGAAGACACCGTATTCACTAGACGTGCCTTTGTTCATTCCAAACCATCGAGCTGGCATGGCGGAGTGGATAGCTTGCTCGTCTCGCACGCCGAAGACCGGGGTTCGATTCCCGAGCTCGACCAATTTCCTACTCGGTTTTATTTATTTATATGGCCTGACTAGAGAAGTTAATTAGGCTAATTGGGTAATTAAGCAATTAACTAAGCTCAGTCCCACTTACTTGGAGCATCACTATATGGTCCCTTCAATTGGTTCCATGGTTACTAGCCAAAGTACAATTGGCCCCGTTTGAAATTGGCGCACTGTGACGTCACGACCGTTTCGACCAACTGAAAAGCGTGACATTCTCTGTCGACAACTGCTGCTTACAACGATGAGACATTAAAGGCTTTCGCCTTAAAATTTGTACCGGATATAGCGAACATGGCTAACGACGCAATACTCGTTCGATATTGCCAACGCTCGATACTCATCCCCACCTCAGCGTTTCGCTCTTTTTACTATAAGCGGAGTTGCACTCTAACCGGAGTTACTATAACGGGCTGCAACCGTCGCAATCGCGTCGCAATCGCTCAGGTAGATGCACGCCCAACTTCGCTGTCACAAAGAGCGCTAGGAACGCGCGAAGAAACCTGGGCGCAATCAGAAGCGTTGCGTCAATCCACTCCGGGTCCCCCGGACTGAAATGCTCCAGTCCGGGGTCCAAATCCCGGGAGGCTTTGAGCCTCTCGCCTGCGACTCAACGCAGCACGTTGCACGAACTACACTCGACATCGAAGTGGAGGCGAGATTTAGGCTTGAGCGACATTCGCGGCGATGTGTTCGGAATTGCAAAGACGCTCCATATAGAGGCATCAAGAAAACAAAACAAAAAAGCGCGAAAAGATTGGGACGCTTTTGATGAGAAAACCGCCGCTCGGTCCAATCTGTTCCCTATATGCTTCATCGTGTTCGTTCTCTTGGTACACACTCGTACATGGCGAGAGACCAGAAAGCCCCGGCCAAGTACGGAAACAGAAATACAGCCGGCCTGCGAATCGCAGCATATATGCAGGGCATGTGTCCTGAATGTAATATGAACCAAGGTTCTTATATCCTGAGTCATTTCGAGAGAAGTCCGAGTAATCTGCTCTTGGCAGTCACAAATGGAACTCAAGTGTATACAGCTTTGGCTGTATTCGCTTGTAGTACACGAAATATTAAGTTTCTTTACCGTCGATAAATTCAGATTCGGACGCCCCGGGACACGAGAAAAATTCTACAAAGAAAAGTTGCAGACCAGAGCGTCGAGGGAATCACGAAAAACGGCGCAGTTTCTTGAAACTTTTAGAGGTTTATGCTTGCAAAAGTTCTCCGCCCGTCGAACGAAGCGTTTAAAGCACTGGAGGAAACTTATATTGCGGCCGCTAGGGGCGTGCGTTGATCGGATAGATACTGCGCCTGCGCAGACGAGAGATCGGCTCGATAGTGACCAATAAACGTGCGTCTCTAACGGCGGGAATTTCAAATTTAGCTCCGCCGCAGATGTTTTAACCTTTCGAGGAGCCATGTATACACAACTGTGTGCGAAGCAAACTCGCGCCTGTTTCTAAGTGTGCGCTCTACTTGGCAGTGATTTCTGTGTTTCAGGAGAAATTAGCCTCTTTCGAGACGGAAATAGGCTGCGTTTTGTTTTGTTGTTGTTTTTTTTGAAAACTAGGGAATGCACTGAACGATACTCCTCAAAACATAGGTCTTATTAGGACGCCCTGCGCCATTTGCATGCAGAAACATCGTACCACTAGTGATGCCACACTTTTTATGTGAATTATTAAGGCGAAAGCCTTTAATGCCTCATCGTTGTCGACAGAAGGTTGTCAGCGGAGGTGTCACGCTTTCCGGTTGGTTGAAATGGTTATGACGTCAGAGTGCGCGGATTCGAAGTAATGAGGTCACCCACGGATGCTTGACGCCCCCTTTTGGAGCAGACGACAACTAATAAAAAATAGTTGTCGTCCGCTCTCACAGGGGGCGTAAGGCGTCCGTGGGTGACCACATTACATACCTCATTACTGCGAACAGAGCCATGGATAAAACCGAACCCATCGAAGCAGAGACAGAGTCATGCTAAACAAGCAGTCAAAATGTGTAGTTGTAATGTGCAGTTAAAGTGTGTAGTCAAATACAGCACTAGTACAGCACAGTCTCGCAGTCAATGCCAAACAGTGCGCCAGGAAAGGCTTTCGCCTTGCAGCACTTTAGAGAGCCGAAGTGCCCCCTGAATTTTTTGTTGCTTGTGAAATAATTCATATAAAAAAGAAAAAAAAAGTTATTATTCATGGTGAAACGAAAGACGCGGCGGTCGAATTTCTATAGAGGTGAAATTCCAGAGGCCCGTGTGCTGTGCGATGTCAGTGCGGGTTAAAGAACCCCAGGTGGTCGAAATTTCCGGAGCCCTTCACTACGGCGTCCCTCATAGCCTGAGTCGTTTTGGGACGTTAAACACCAATAAACCAAACCATAAACCAAGCCTATTCATCGTGAAACTTCATATGGAATTCTGTACTTGCCTGTAAAACTTAACCACGGATGTTCTGCGTTGAAAAAACAATCCAATTGGCCTTTTGAGACCTTCATACGCTATTCAGACTGGAAAATATTTCTTTTGAAATCTAAATTTCAGGTGGCGCCTGAAAGGATTAAATTCCGCGCGCTGTCACGTGAATCCTTTCATTTGTGCTCTGATTAATTCTAATAGCCAAAAAAATGCACACACAACAAAGAATACAGCAGGACACGGCCACGTCTAACAACTGAATTTTTTTTTTTCAAAATTCAGCATCCAGTAACAGACATGTAACTCACGTATGATAAATAAAAAAAGTCAATTTCTTTTAACGTAAGCGCTACAGATGATGAACTTACACAGGAATCGCCATGTTTCGCTACCCGGAACGCCTCGAAGATTTGACGTGCCATGTGCAGAGGGCAAAACACATGTCTAGAACGGCTGTGTGTTCTGCAACTCCCAAAGCGACTACGACCAGGGAGGCAAAAAATGACGGTAAAATACTATAAGTTTAACTGCACGTGCTCACATCCAGACCCTTTTTAACAAAATGTTATCACTAGATACCGCATGTTCAGCTAGAAACCCTCCCGGAACATGTTCTAGACAAGCGTTTTGCCCTCTGTATACGTGTTTTTCCGTGGCTGAGAATGGGAACCTCTCCGAAATGTGGAGTAGTACGTCGGTATATCTGCGGTACATCCTGTGCCATTGTTTTGGGGTGTGTGCGACTTTTTCGGCTGGTATAGTAACCCTTTTGAACTTGCATTACCAACAGGCCCGCCATTCAGCCTTGCTTCACAGAGAGTATATGCTGACGCTTCAGAGCTTTTTGTATGGCTGATGCGGTAATCCGTTATTAACTGCTGCACAAATGATTGTCCATGGGCCTCTCTCTCGGATTAGAGTCAACAGTAATTATAACGCTCATCATGGCTACCGTGATCACAATCGCGATGATGTCTGTGATGCTGCTGCCGATGGTTAGTGGAACATTTATTGCGAAACTAAAAATACTCACAATGCAAGGGGCTACAACGCACTACATTCCGACAAAATGCGTCATTCTTTTTCAGAACTTGAGATCACGGTGCACGACGCACCCTGAATACGAGTAGAGCGCCAACGCCGACGCCATTCAGATGAAAGCTGCCGGTCGCCTATAGGCTTTCTTTCCTCTTTCTTGTTTCTTTTTCCGCTCCCGCTCTCGGCACACGTCGTTCGGCGACGCCCTGGAACTGCCTGTTTGCCCCTGCGCAAGTCGCCCCATCAGCGGTTTATTTGCGCGTTGAACTCCCGTACGGGAACTCAAGCTGGTCCACCTGTGTTTATAGGTAACTATTTTCTAATCTCAGGGCGGCGTTCTCTAAAAGAAAACGTCGATAAGAAGCAAGGAAAAGTTTGGCTTGACCCTTGCCTCGTTTCTACAAGTAAGCTGCGGTGACGGCAGGTGAGGTTTTGTCGCTGAAGAGAACAGGAAACGGAGCACTAAGCTCCTGAATATCGAGGCAACGTTTGCATGATCCAGATCATGAGAGGGAAATAACTACAAGAATAAGAATGGGGTGGAGCGCATATGGCAGGTTGATTCTCTCAGATCATGAATGGCTGTTTACCAATATCCCTCAAGAGAAAAGTATACAACAGCTGTATCCTACCAGTACTCACCTATGGGGCAGAAACGTGGAGGATAACAAAGAGGGTTCTGCTTAAGTTAAGGACAACGCAGCGAGCTATGGAAAGAAAAATGATAGGTGTAACCTTAAGAGATCGGAAGAGGGCGAAGTGGGTGAGGGAACAAACGCGGGTTAATGACGTCCTAGTCAAAATCAAGAGGAAGAAATGGGCTTGGGCAAGGCATGTAATGCGAAGGCAAGATAACCGCTGGTCCTTAAGGGCAAGGGATTGGATTCCAGAGAAGGCAAGCGTAGCAGGGGGTGGCATAAGGTTAGGTGGCGGATGAGATAAAGATGTTTGCGGAGATATGGTGGCCGCAAATGGCAAACGACAGGGTTCAATGGAGAGACATGAGTGAGGCCTTTGCCCTGCAGTGGAAGAGTCAATCTGATGATGATGATGATGAAGACTTCACTATAACAATCAATATACCCGCAGATCTACCCTCGCCAGGCTCTGAATTTTTTTGCCATTGAAGTTTTTGCTGTCATGAAAAATGTTTCCCATTAGTTTTCTACGGCAGTCTTAATTGCTCGATGCGAGCTATGAAAAAGGTTTAAAAGAAAGATTTTGCTACTCATCGAAAGAATGGGTCATTTGTATCCTTGTTTGCCTTGTAAAGGAGGCCGCGGGCTTCAGTCAAGTCGCTCTATTCCTGAAGCGACTTTTACCCGCAGCCTTCGCCATCGGGCATGGCAATAAAGAATTATTATTATTATTATTATTATTATTATTATTATTATTATTATTATTATTATTATTATTATTATTACCTTCAATGTTCAAAAACATTTCTCCAAGAATGCCGGGCACGTAATATTTAAAAAGTGAACGCCGCGAAAAAGCGAAGAAAAATAAAAAAATAAACGTGCAGAATGAAACTAAGGAATCCCATATGACTCTCAACGTCATCACCGAAGTCATGAGTTTAAACCAGAGTTTGGAAAAAAACTGTTCGAAACATAACTCCAAATTTGTTAGCATTAAAAGCGTCCTTTTGTGCCGGACAAACTTCAGCATAGTCGCAAAAGGTCCGCTATCGGATATTTATCCAAAACTAAAACCTGACAAAGTTTTGTCTTCCAGTATCCCACTAAGTTCCTCAGAGCTGCCTTCCACCAGTGCGTTTGCAGGCACGAAGTGTGCGCTGCAGCTTTGTTCCGAAGCGGTATAGCTTTTCTACCAGTGCACATGTACAGGGTGTGGGAAACGAAATGGATTGTTTGGTTTGGTTTATAGGGGTTTATAACGTCCCAAAGCAACTCAGGCTATGAGAGACGCCGTAGTGGAGGGCACCGGATAATTTCGACCACCTGGGGTTCTTCAAGGTGCACTGACATCGCACAGTGCACGGGCCTCTGGAATTTCGCCTTAATCGAAATTCGACCGCCGCCGGCCGGGATCGAACCCGCGTCTTTTGGGTCAGCAGCCGAGCGCCATAACCACTGAGCCACCGCGGCGGCTGGAAACAAAATGGAGCCCAGAGAGTAATACACTTACGTTTCTATACTTGGCAGGAAAGAGAAAAAGTAAAAAAGAAACTATCCATATAAAATGGGCTTTATCGCAGGCTTCGTTTCATTAAAACAGCGCACCTCATTAAAATGACTGCGTCGAAAATTTCCAGCAGAAGTAATGAGACAACTACCGTCGTGTTCTCTTCCCAGTGCTACTTCACCGGTTCATGGAATAGAGCACTGCTTGTCGAGCTTTCCCGCAAGCCTCCCGCTGACCATTTTGGGCCAGAGGTGCCGGAGGACGCACTGTGTCGTACATGATTTAGATTCGCAACAAGCCTGAGCCCGCTGCTCAAGCCTCTTTATTTTTAAGGCGAAAGCCTCTAATGGCTCATACTGTCGTCCGTTAAGAAAGCGTGCCACACGCGTTTAACTCGGGAACTAAGAAAGATAGGAGAAAGCGAATGGTTGCTTCAGATAGAGGAGGAAGAAATGAACCCAGAAGCCAAGTTTGATGACTGTAGAGCAATTAGTTACTTAATTATAGGCAAGAATGTCGAAATTGCGTCGAAATAGCGCGGACGTCGATATAGCCACGGGAACGGTGCGACGCCACATCCACCTGAAGTCGTCATGGCATAGTGAAAATTGTCACAAAATGGTCGGAAAAACGACGGATTTGCGTCAAATTAGATGGAGAAAGGTGTAATTAAGCGTAATAAATACTTAAGATACGGGAACGGTGTGAGGTCACGTCCACCGAAAGTCGTCACTGCACACGGATGGGCGATGCCCACACTGTGGGGAGACCTGTGATATCTTCCACATGGTGTGGGCATGTACTCAAAATCCCCACCTCCCCCCTTCCCCTACCCCTTCCAGAGAGGCATGGGAGACTGCCCTTCTCAACTGCTCCTCGCTTGAGTCCCAAAGGGCTCTGGTGAAACGGGCTAGAGACGGGGCATTGTCATGCGGTGTCCCGGACTAGGGACGCCGACCATGTAGCGTGGCCACTCTGTGGCTCCCAAACTCTATTTCAGTAATTAAAAGTTTTCACCACCACCACGGCATAGTGTCCTCGGCTTTCACCTCTCAACTGACGCCCTCCACTACGGCGTCTCTCATAGCCTGAGTCGCTTTGGGACGTTAAACCCCTATAAACCAAACCAAACCACTTTAGTTGCCAAAGTGTCCTCGCAATTTTTGCAGCCGCTTTGAAAACTTAGCAACCTCAAACGGTGTACTGAGAGGGTAATTTTGCTGTGCGAACAGTGACGAAGCCAGGTTAATTTTAACCATAGACACCTGCCTACTATTGCATAACAAGACCGGAAAACAGTAAAGACAGGAAGCTTGACAAACGTATCCTGGTTGGCTGTTTTCTGTTGAGCATACGACATTCCGTTTTTCTTGACAACTGTGCAACGTGACCCCGCTTTCGCTGCATCAATTTCGGGCCCGGACAAAGGGATTGAGAGTATAAATCAAAAGACAGAATTAAATCGCAATGGGTGGTTATTATAGAGCGGAGTATTAACTAACTACCGGTTAACTAACTACGAGTGAAGATCCACGTTGGTCACCGCGCACAGAGACAAGTCGTCCCGGCTTCAGAGAGCATTCGTACACAATCGACACTCCACCAGCGCTATGTAAATCCAGTGACGTCACGCCACGTGTCGCGTCAGTGATGTTTATAATAATAATACTAATAATAATACTTTATTTCCACCAAATCAAATACAATTTGATGTAGGAGGGGAGAAAAAAAGCGGCATTATGCTTGGCGGAGTTCTCCTCTCCTGTTCAGACGGCAGTGACAGAAAACGAGGAACTAAATTGAACATCGTCATACATGAATAAAAACATCAATATAAGCAAAGTCTACAACCGAACAGAATACGCAGAAACCAAAAGAGGGTATCAGCAACGAAAAAGGGGTATCAGCACAGTAGACAGCCAGTCATCAAATAACAAAAATAAAGAATGAGCCATGCACTCAGCGGCACGGTAGACGCGCTTCCTATTCTTGCTCCACAATGTTTTTCATTCACGGTCAGGCCACAGTAACTGTCAGTAACTGCTCCCTCGTTTCCTTGCCTGTCCATTCCATCGGAACTATATCCCATGCACATGCTGTTCAATTAAAGCCCGAAGCTATTTCCCAGTACAAACTTTATTATCTCTCTACTACGCATTCATCCACAGCCACCTAAACTACGGTATCTCATCTTGGGGTAGCGCCTATCATATTCATCTCTGGCCTTTAATACAAATGCAAAAGCAAGGCATGCACATCATAACCTATACCCCTTGAATGTCACCCTCACGCATTTTGTTCATACATTCTACCTATCTCTGCCCTTTATTTTTACAACATCTGTACCCTATTCTTTAAGATTCTTCATCGTCAGATCCCGCTAAGCATATTTTCTCACGGCACGATCATGAGCAACATCGTCACACGTTTTGCGCTGCGTAATAACTTTTTACTACCTCAGGTACGAACTAACTACGGGAAACAATGCCTTCGTTTTTCACCCATATCATTTTGGGATTCTTTGAACTTAGACATAAAACAAGCTACGCTTTCTTTGTTCAAGGTCAAATTAAAGCTTTTCCTTCTTAATGTGTGATTTTTTTGTTATTGATCCCATGTATCGCGGCATCTGCGAGTGGTTTATTGCACATTCTCCTGCATCATATTGTTTGTGTTTAAATATTTCAGTAACTCATATTACACCATGTACCTATATTTATTCTCTCCGTCGCTAATTAATGTGTTGTGTATTTTGTATTTTGTTGCTTATTGAAATTTATTTTTATGGGAGGTCCCGCCTGCGGTCTTGTACCATGGGACCTCTCGCTGTATGCGCTTGTAACTTTGATTGAATTCCTTAATAAACATTCAACTTCAACTTCATCTTCAACCTGTTACTCTAAGAATACGGGGAGTTAATCATGCTGCATGATGCGTTCAGGCCAGGGCAAATCAGTAAGATTTGCCGCGTTTTGATCCTGTGATACTTCTGCGGTGTGATTGATGAAACGGCTTGCCCGCTATAGTAGGTCAGTCGGTGGTTGAGCGCCATAGCGCTGTCGTGTCCCTGTTCCTTCGTCGTTATTGTATTTTTAGCGGCGGTATAAATCTCACGACGGTAAGTGTTCAGACCGGAAATCGTGCCGCGAATTCCTTCCCTAGTTGCGTGAAGTCATCAGACGCAAAAGTAGTGACATCTACACAAAGTGTAACACCTTCGTCGCACTCCGGGAAGCGCTAGAAAAAGAAAAAAAGGCGGGAGAAGCACTTGCGAGCATGACGAGAGCATTCAGAACTGGGAGGGTACAGAGAAAAACACTGGAGAGAGAGGCAAACAAATCCATCTAGCATTACACCAGCCATCGGTAACTTTCACTTCAGATGCAGCGAGCGCGATGGAAGCGAGGGTAATTAGTAGCAGTGGTTTTAATAAACATAATAATAAAAGGAAGGAAAACATTTTTGCTAGCCCCCCGGCATCTGCCATCGTTACGGGAAGCACCTGAGCTAGGGAAGCGGAAATAAAAGGATAGCAGGCAGAGTGTAGAAGTGAAGTGAAAGAGGTGAGGGGATAGTTAGAAAGGACAGGGAGGAGAGGTACACTATATACAGGAAGTCTATTTACATATTGACATGTAAACATATACACAGGTCGGACGCGCATGATGGTCTAATTAAAGCACTTCCTTTCTCGTCGTGGCGCACAGTGCCGGAGAACACGAAGTTTGTTTGTTTGTTTGTTTATCGGTTTCTTTCCAATATAAGGAAAAAGCGAATGGAGATCTAAAGGCTACTAGCCTGACGAGACCCTCCCTCCGCATACAGTTTCGACAGCATTACAGAAAAAAAATTAAGAAAACGACACACACATTTGTAGTTACACTCTACACAGTTCTATGTCATGCAGGATCCAGTGCATATCACTGCACACAAACATATACAACAGATTTCTTGCCGTAGATGTGACAGGAAGAAAAAAAAATGTGAACACAGGTAGCTCAGTCATCGTGGCGAACATATGTACAGTCTTTGTCAAAAGTAACCAGGCTGCATGGTTTGCTGCTCATTCGTACAGTAGAGCCCTCACGGCTTCCCTAAAGACCAACAACTTCTTTGAAAGTAAGGACAGGGGTTCTCCTTACCAAACAGAGATTTAGAGCTTGAGTGCTGGCATAATAGCTTTACTATACGACTGAGAAGTAAACCGTGCAGCCTGGTTACTTTTGACAAAGACTGTACATATGAAAAGGAGTTACCACGGACAGACAGAGGGGGCAAACCAAACGCGGAGTCGGTCGAATCGAAGCGCGCACTTTCACACGCGCGACGGGAGGGCGCCGTTCAGAGACACGAAACACGAGCCACGATCAAATTGGGCGGCGCGGGGGAGGAGGGTGGGGGGGGGGGGGAGAAGGAGAAGCCCTCGTGCTCTCCTACCTGTATGATGCCCGGCAGCGCGATGACCACGCCAGCCGCGTAGCTGGCCCTCCTCTGCCTGCACGTCTTGCACAGGGCCTTGGCGAGGTCCACCACGTTCCGGTAGGGCAGACTGGCGCGTCGGCCGCCGCTCGCGCCGCGGGGCTCGACGGCCGAGCTCTTCGCCGCACGTCGCCCACCGCTCATGGTACCGTGGGCGGCAGGCGAAGAGGAGAAGGGGAGAGGAGGGCGCCCTCCGATCAACAGGTAGGCGCCCCTAGTCGGCCCACGCCCGCCATCTTCGCACGCTGCCTCCACCAGCGGAGAAAACGCAGACCGAAACCAGCACGCGCCGACGAACGGCAACGACCACGACACTCTCACG
Source organism: Amblyomma mixtum (assembly GCF_055824585.1). Lineage (NCBI taxonomy): Eukaryota > Metazoa > Arthropoda > Arachnida > Ixodida > Ixodidae > Amblyomma > Amblyomma mixtum. The sequence continues at coordinate 86,535,485 of NC_143012.1, forward strand.
TACACACACGCACGCACGGGGCGCCCTTTCTCGAAGACCGCTCGCAGCGGGAGACGCCGCCGCCGAAGAGGACAGTCGCCGCGGACTGCGCCGGTTGCCAGCCGCGAACACACCTGCGCGCGCGACCCTGTGAGCGCGCTCACCTGCACCGTGTGGTGGTAGGCCCCCCCGTCGGCGCTTCGATCCGCGAGCTCGCGGCGGCCGGCGCTAACGCCGCCGGCGTCGGTGCAGCCGGGGTATTTCGGTGGCGGCCATCGATCCGGAGGGAGAAGGCCCGGAGCGGCGAAGACGACGCCACAGGTGGCGAACGCCGTCGCGAAGAGGCGGACACGCCCCCCCCCCCCTCCTCCTCCCTTTACCCCAGCCCCAACCCGAGTGCCTGAACAGGCGCCCTCCCCTTCCTCCTCTGCGTCTCCAGCGGCGTTGTGTTTGAAACCGCCGGAGGAGGACGTCGAACATTCCTCGGTCCCGACGACGCTGACCACCAAGTGAGCTGATTCGATCGGACTTGCGCGCTATCACGGAGTTCGAAGCGTCGTCCCCGAACCGCGATCGTATCGGAAGTCACGCCTCGAAGGTTCCTGGAGGCGGACTCACCAATGTTGCGGAAGTAAGCGAGTTCGGTTCGTTACTAGCAACAACCTGCGCACAGGCGGATCACGACGAACATAGAAAGAACAGTCACCCTCGACGTCGATCGCTATGAGCAACCGGCGTCTCCCAGCCGACCCTTGCCTTCCGTATACGGACAGCTACTGCACATCCATGCAGTCTAAATGTTTCGGGCCGGTGATGTATTCTTGCGCGTTGCGCTTCGTCCCAGAGTCGACCGATAGGAGCGCGACCCCACAGGGCGGAGCACGGACGGCGCCGACGACGCCATTTCGCCGAACGGGTTATTATACAGCTGGCGCTGTAAAACCGCGATGAGGAGGAGAAAGGTGTAAGTACGGCATTTGTGCTGCTTACGCGTCTCTCGACTTTTAGTATAAGTACGCTCAGCGCGATTCACGGCGTCGTCGGACAGTAGGGCTACATATATCGCGAAGAAAAACTCGCTGACGTCATCACTACGGGTGCTGGTGATGGTAAAAACAATTATTTAGGGTTAGTTATAGCCGTCCAGTACATAACAGCTGTACCTTATTGGTACTCACCTATGTAGCAGAAACGTGGAGGTTGACAAAAAGGGTTCAACCCAAGTTAAGGATACCACAGCGAGCTATGGAAAGGAAAATGATAGGTGTAACGTTAAGAGATAGGAAGAGGGCAGAGTGGACCAGAGATCGAACGCGGATTAATGACATCCTAGTCGAAATCCAGGGGAAGAAATGGGCTTGGGCAGGGCATGTAATTCGAAGGAAAGATAACCGCTGGTCCTTAAGGGTAACGGAGTGGATTCCAAGAGAAGGCAAGCGTAGCAGGAGCGGCCGAAAGTTAGGCGGGCGGATGAGATTAGGAAGATTGCGGGGATACAGTGGCCGCAGCTGGCGAAGGACAGGGTTGATTGGAGAGACATGGGAGAGGCCTTTGCCCTGCAGTGGGCGTAGTCGGGCTGATGATGATAGCCGTCCAAAATGGGCGGAGTCCTCGGTCCAGTATACCGTTGGCTCACGCGACCCAGCGTGCCCACCCAGTCACGAATGTGACGCATGCTGGAGAATGTGTCAACTGCGGTCACGTAAATGGGATGCGGTCTTCCCTCTGCGTGGGCCGTCTTTCTAGAAGGGTGAAACTTGGGGTGCGGTGCATTTATCCGTCACCTTTTCGAAACGTCCAACACGAGCGGGCGAGAAGTTCGGGCGATTTAAAAGCGGTATGCGTATACGAGGGACACAGTCTGCGGGACGACGGCGCTGTGAGATCGCAGCGAAACACAGATGGCAATGTGATTCAAAGAAAACGTTGAAGTTTCCCCGAATGCACCAACAATTATTTAACCAGAAGAAAAGCAACAAAGGTGTCGATATGAAGAAGGCGCTTTCAGGTTGCCCTTTGTCGATTGATCCCTGACACGGTATATGTCAAAGGGGCTGTTCTGACAGCGAATGGAACACTTATGAGCTATGAAAGGCCCAAAACTGAGATCTGAGCACAGGCCGTTTTCCAAAAAAAAAAAAAAAAGAAACTGGGCTGACATCACAATTTCTGTAAGTGCGGCTCTCGAAGGCTACGCCGCACTGCCATCCACTTCCGGCTGCACTGACGGAGTCCACAACTGTCTCCGCGTCGTCATCAAGCATCACGAGTTTGAACCCGGTGGCGGTGCTTGAGTGGCTAGGTCGTTCGGGTGCTGAGCCCGAGGACGCGGGAACCAATCCCGGAGGCGAAATGTGAAAGGCGCCGGTGTGCGATGTCAGTGCGCGTTAAAGACCGCCGGTTTGTCGAAACTAATCCGGAGCTCTCTACTACCACACCTATCCCTCTATCTTTATTCATTGCCTGCTTCCTCCCTCACGGCGCGGTTGAGGTGCCCATCGCGATGTAAGGCAGCCACTGTGTCTTCCCCTCTCATAAAGCCGATTGCAATGTTTGTAATGCAACAGCATTAGAAAGATGACGAAGTAAAACACTGTCCGGCGTCGTCTGCACCTGCCAACCGTGACAGATGACAGGTGGTGTTTAGGGTAATGACCATCTCTCCCCTCTCCACTTGTAGGAAGGGAAAGGAGGCGCCGGACTAAGAATGACTCAGCAAAACTGAAAATGACTCAGAATGATTCAGCAGAAATGAAAACAAGAGGCGATTAGGAATAGAAATGGAAAAATAAGGGAATCAGAATAACGTCAGAGTTCAATCAATCAATCAGCCTTTTATTTTCTCTATATTAGAGAAGGAGACAGGACTAAAAGCTCGGAAGCTTGACAGAGGTCCTGCCCCCATTTTTTTCACGTTGGCATTGCAGCAGACAAGCGGCAATAAATTCTGCGCTATACATTATAGCACAAAAGAAGAAAACACACCTGGGAAAAAAAAGCAAAAAGTACCGACACAAAAATACATGCAGCGTCATGACACAAACTTGTTTAGAAAAAAATTCTTAATGACAGTATTTGAATGCTGGAAAGGGTCAAACGTTTCTTTGTTTAATTTATTTAATAGCACTGGCAGCGTATACGAGATAGATTGTTCTGAGTAATATGCTCTAGGTGTAGGAACTAGCCACATTTCTTTATTTCTGGTTTGTGGAATATGGACAGAGTTGGAATAGGTAGGCTGGTGAATAAAAAGACGATGGAATCATAATTGGAATACAATGGCGAGAGAAAGGAAAATGCTTTCGCATGTCGTTCGTATCGATCCAACCGAGAGCGCCTACATTTTTTGGTTCAACAATACGCGTTTTGCTGCCGCATCGAATTTTACACATACAAATTGCTTTAAATTTTTTTTCCCTCTAACTCTTTAAATTTGGAATGGATTGGACGGCTCACTTCGCTTATTGCCAATTGAAGAGTTCGTTGTTCAGCTGCCTAACAATTTGACCTGTTGATCTGTGTTTAATACTTCTACGTTATCTATTTTTATGCTACCCATGCTATCTGTTTTTTACTAATGTATGTACCCACTCCTGCTATGTCTCTCCTCCGAGATAGCAGTATTTGTCAATAAACAAATCAATCAGTAATCGAAAACGCGACGAAGTTGTTCTCGGTGCTCCTCGTGAGTACGATACAAACAGCAAAAACAATATTAACAACAAGATAAACAACAGCAGCTTTGGTGTCAACGTGTTCTTTTCCGCCCCATGTAAACTGTCTCGTTTATGCTGATTAACAAACAATAACCTCGAAAGAAAGTAGGGTGCGGAGTCAACCACAGACCTAAGTTTGTAGCCTGTAAGATGGGAGTTATCTACGAGATCGCATTCAGCTGTGGTTCCGTATATGTAGGGCAGACGGGGCGCTGCATTAATAAACGCCTTCAGGAGCATAACTACTTGAGCCAGCACGACGGTGGGCAGCATTTAGCAGGGCACTGCATCAATTCACCTGTATCAGAAAGAACTTGACTTTTTGTGCGTTAAGTTTGGTTGCGCTTGCGTTGCTCTTGAAGGAAGGTCGTTTTTCGTTCAATAAATCAGTTGTTAGCCTACGCTCGTCCTGTCTGCATCTTTTCTGTGTCCTGTCTCCTGCGTAGTTTTACGTCTTCAGAATGCCTTACCAACTAGCCTCTCATCACACACTTCTAGAACAACAGCTTCCGAGGAAGAAACACGATCTTCCCGAAACAGCGCGCGTTCCACCGCGCCGGCGAAGCATGCAGCGAAGAAGCGAACACGAATGACCGCGTTGTTCCCGCGGCGCCTTTAATTGGGCTTCTAAAAATTGCCGCGGAAGATTACCGAGAGGCGGGAGCCGCGCGTCGCGTCCCCGTTCGGACGTCCGCCCTCAACTCCGCCTCGCGCTTTCGACCACTCGGCTCCTATTTCCATCAACGGCGATTTAAATTAGTTTCTCGCGAAGGGAGACACTGTAAACTTGACATGCACGCGAGATGGAAGAGCCCAACGGTCGCGGGCGGGCACCAACGACTGCTAGAAAAATTGCGAGGACACTTTGGCAACTAAAGTGTTGAGAGGCGCAAGCCGAGGGCACTATGCCGTGACGACTTCCGCGGGATATGACGTCACACCGTTCCCGTGGGTACATAGATACCCAAATTATACATCTTTGGGGGATCTTAAATGTTAATTACGCTTAATTACGCATTTTCCCATCTAATTTGACACAAATCCAACGTGCCCCGCCGCGGTGGCTCAGTGGTTACGGCACTCGGCTGCTGACCCGAAAGACGCGGGTTCGATCCCGGCCGCGGCGGCTGAATTTCGATGGAGGCGAAATTCTAGAGGCCCGTGTACTGTGCGATGTCAGTGCACCTTAAAGAACCCCATGGTGGTCGAAATTTCTGGAGCCCTTCACTACGGCGTCTCTCTTGGCCTGAGCCGCTTTGGGACGTTAAACCCAAATAAACCAATAAACCAACAAATCCGACGTTTTCCCAACTATACTGAGAAAATTTTCACTATACCCTGACGACTTCCGGTAGAGTGACGTCACACCGTTCCCGTGGCTATATCGACGTCCGCGCTATTTCGATGAAATTTCGATATTTGCCTATAATTAATTAACTAATCAATCTACAGTCATCAAACTTGGCTTCTGGGTTCATTTTTTCCTCATCTATCTGAAGCAGCCATTCGTTTTCTCTTATCCTTTTTAGTTCCCGAGTTAACACGCTGCCAAAGGTGTGACACCCTCTGCTAACGGACGACAGTATGCGCCATTAAAGGCTTTCGCCTTAATATGCTGCTGTTGCCTGCTCCAATCAGTGACAGCTGTGGTAGCAGTTATTACACCCGGACGACTGAGCCTTTTTTTTCTATCAAACAAGGAAAATAGAGTACCACAGTCCCTTGATAGCAACGAAATTATTCGGTGTCAGTGACTGCGATAACTACAGCGCCCCCACCGGGGATGCCGCGAGTAGAAGTACAGCCTTGGTGAAAACCATGCAGACAGGAGATTTGCTTCTAACCTGCGCACTTACAGCACCTGACGAAGTCCCAAGGTCTAAACGAATGAAGAAGACGGCTCCTCTCACTTCGAAAAAACTGCGAATGTTGACGATATTGCCACGTATCATTGTAGTGTTTGTTCGTTCACGCTCAAGGCTGCAGGAAAGGGCTGTTATCATTTTTGTTCGACGCGAGAAGCGACCAGTCTAATCTCGATTGTTCACAGCCATGAACAGCTGCATCTACGTGTTTCTAGATTACTCTAGATGATCTCGACCTGTTATCTGGAAGTTTCCTTGCCGGCTTTAAATTGAACGATGCCGCTAGCAGCCGGCATTTCGTAGATCGACGATTGACGAGCACGCTCGTTGCTTACGCCGCCACCGAGTGATTCAGTTCTTTTGAGGCGCAAGTCAGCCCTAATAAAGAGCTTCGTTTGCAAGTATTTCTGGTGCCTTCCTGACCGCTGGACTGCCGTCACTAAAACGTGACAATATCAAAACATGTACAACGTGCGTGGACTGGAAGCGATCCCAACACCAAACCCAGTACTTCCAGGCCCTCCTTGATCACGTGCCCACAACAGGCGTGTTTTCTAGCGGCCCGTCACTGGCACACACTAAGCCTTAAAAGAAGTCAAACTAGGGTTACTCCCATGGGAGAAAATATATCTGTTGCGACAACAATTACTCTCTTACAAGAGGCGACCATTACTCCCTCAGGGAATAACCTTTCGTCATGGGGAGTAAGCGCTGCATTTATTTTCTTTTTTTGGCTTAGAATGCATGCGACGTGTCTATTTCGGTAGACGAAAGGGTTGTTCTTTACTGCGTAGTGTGTCGTCAGTCGAGATGCAGTTTACTCCTGAGAATTATTCTTATGCAGATACAGTAGCAAAAAAAAATTATAGGCACGCCTAATTATATTATGTGTTTGTAGGGCAATAACATTAGAAAGCTGTTGCTTGCCTTTTCAGGAAGCGACGTCACTTCCGTCGCGCTGACATCAGTTCCCTCCAGCCAATGGGAATTATCTGGTCTAGTGACGTCACTTACCTCCCACCAATAGGCGAATTTTATGACCGACGACATATTATGGCCCTCATAATGCAATCGCGCTGCTAAGGACGGCAGTTTCCAGGAAGGTTAACCTGCATACGCACCTGAACTCCATACAGCGGCCGAAGAAGACAGGACAGAGATAGATTATGTAAACCACAGAGGACGACAACGAAACAGGAGATGCAACACAGGGAAGGCCTGAGGGCTTCATTCTTCTCACACAATGCGTGCCTGTCACGGTCATTTCTTTGGCTGCCACCGGAAGAAAATCTCCTCGCGTCGTGTCCGTACTCCGACATGCTATGCGGGCTCCACTACACTCCAAATGCTGGACGCCGCACGAGAGGAGTAAAGTGACCATTTAGCATTTTCCAGAAGCCGATTACTCCCTATAAACTGGTACAGGAGTAAAATGCCATTTTCCCTCCGGCTTCGGCAGCGAGTAGAGAAACCCGCGCAATTCTTCTACGAAAGAAAGGATGTTGGAGAGGGGTTCCGCCTTATTACTTTCTAAACACGTGCCAGAGCTATACTGTCTGCAGGAATCGAGCGGAAGTTGCCTCCACATTCGGCTTTTCAGCCCAAAATGTGGCGCGTAGTTTCCTTCCCTGTATCACGAGATGACCAGGAGCGGTCTACTCTTGGCAGGATTTGAGCAGAGGTGAAAACAAGCGAACGCTCCGCCCCAGGCTCCTCCAAGGCTACAAATTTTTCAATGGGACAATCATACCGTTAAATGTACTGCGCCCATCAAACAGCCCTTTAAATCTTTATACCCCCAAAAAGGCACACACGACGTGAGGACCATTATAATTTTAACTTACCCGCCGTTTACAACACATACAGCAGGCGATTATTAACATAACATATACTTAGGGTTATTCGTTTTCGGGTTTTATATTTTTTCAAATTCGGGGGGGGGGGGGGGGGGGGGGGTAAAAATCGGGCGTTATTTTTCGGCTCGATAATCGGGTTTTTTGTTGAAAATCTCCGAAATTCGGGTTTTATCGGGCTAAATTTGCAAACTAATAATTTATTCCATTTACTCTAACCGGTGGGTAACAATTACCTGCGACTTTTTGCGGATGACTGCATCATTTATCGTCCTATCAATTCCATGAATGATCACCTCACTCTCCAATGTGACCTGAACCTCATCTCGGACTGGTGTACTAAATGGCAAATGTCGCTTAACTCGACAAAATGCAAGATTATCTCTTTCAGCCGCAAGCATACAAAAGCTAGCTTTTCGTACAGCACAGATAGCACTACAGTGTCTCGGGCATTATCGTACAAGTATTTAGGTATTCATCTGACGCATAATCTTTCGTGGGCCAAACACATTCAAGCCATCTGTGCCAAAGCCAGCAGGTCACTAGGGTATCTGCGCCGTAATTTGCTAACCTCCCCTAACAGCGTAAGAAAACTGCCATATCTCACAATCGTACGGCCGCAACTAGAATTTGCATCACCTACATGGTCTCCATATCAAAAATACTTAACCAGCATGTTAGAATCCATCCAGAACAGAGCCGCTGGCTTCATTACACGCTAATACAGCCCTCACTGCAGCGTAACAGCAATAAAACTTGATATCGGTCTCGAGCCTTTAGACATTCGCCGCTCCATTGCTCTTTTGTGCTTATTTCATAAATATCTTTACAGCACAAGGCCATCTCCATTACCTCTTGAAACGCCTACACGCATTTCACGCCGCCTACATAATCAGAAGAGCATAAAACGCATTCACGGTAGAACCCTCGCTTTTAATTCATCTGCACTTCCACGTGCCATCGCTCTTTGGAATGATCTTCCTGACAATATCGCATCCATCGGCAACTATCAACCATTCCAGGATCAACTACGTAGATATCCCACATGACATCGCTTTTTCTCCTATCTTTGATTTTCTTTGTCGCCGTGTATTTTTGTTCCTTCGTTGCCATTGCGTTTTGCTTTGGCCGTATGTCCGGCATTCATGCTACTAATAAGTACCTTGTATCCTATGTATAATTTCGCCTTTAAGTTTTGCTTTGTACATTAGTTTCTTTTTACTTAACCTTTTGTATCTCATGTTGTATTTAATTAGTTGCTTTTGCACATTTGTTGTACTTTGCCCCCCTTACTCAATGCCCTTCTGGGCCCTGTAAGGTATTGTGAATAAATAAATAAATAAATAAATAAATAAATAAATAAATAAATAAATATTTTGGGCCGATTTCAATACATTATTGCAAAATTTGGCGTTTCTTTGATAATTAATTATTATCCGCAGTGAGAGGCAACGGTCAGTTTTGAGAAAATAAACATTTTATTCACGAGGGCTGGTCATCGACGTTCTGCATGTCCTTATTAACATAAATAATCATCTGCATACGCAACATCTCGGTTTCCATCCGAGACCTGTCTAGTCTCTGCAGGTACCTTAGCTGAGAGAACGTTCGCTCAACGTCAAGCTGCCATTAGCTAGGCACAACAATGACAACGCTGCATTTGCTAGCCTTGGGTAACGCACAGTTGCGTCGTTCCAATAGTCCATCACTTCAACACCTTCATTCGTGGGGCTTGCTTCCAGCGAGTAGTGGTTAAACTCCTCGCGAAGCGAGCCTACATCGTCCATCACGGAAATAAAGAGAAGTCGGAAGTCATCAAATGACTGACTCAGCAGCCGCTTCTGGAACGGATCTAGTACGGCTCCCAGTTTCCACAATGTCAACTGGTTTTCTTCTTTGTCTGAGACTGGAGGCACACCAATTCCGTGGGCACAATTGTTTCAGAAATCAGGAAAAATCGGGTTTTACCCGATATTTCAGGAACACGTTCGGGGTGCAAAAATCGGGTAAAATCGGGTTTTACCCGAAAACGAACAACCCTACATATACCGGTACAAAAATCTGGAACGCTCTCCCAGTAACGGTTAAAAGAAGCCCAAATTTCTCTCGCTTAGTAGAGGACATTATCTATAAAAATAACTTTCCATCTCTTGCCGAAATGTAGTGTACTAAAAAGTGTATCACTTGTTTTGTATAGAATGATCTAATACTCTTGAGGCCGCCGCGGTGGCTCAGCGGTTATGGTGCTCGGCTGCTGACCCGAAAGACGCGGGTTCGATCCCGGCCGCGGCGGCTAGAATTTCTTTGGAGGAGAAATTCTAGAGGCCCGTGTACTGTGCGATGTCAGCGCACGTTAAAGAACCCCAGGTGGTCGAAATTTCCGGAGCCCTCCACTACGGCGTCTCTCATAGCCTTAGTCGCTTTGGGACGTTAAACCCCATAAACCAAACCAATACTCTTGAATCTGCATTTATACACTATTCAATGTTTGTGACGAACGTCCTCTGTTGTCTTTTCCTTCATTTCATTGGTTGCATACGCTTGCTTTACTTGATTGTTAGTTTTGTGTAATATGTTCTATGCATATAAAATGTACGCAATTTTTTTTTATGTTGACGCCTGGGTACGCTATTTTGTGCACTTATTGCATGGGCCCGAACTAGCAGCTTGCTAAGGGCCCAGATGCTTTTATCACCCTCTTTTGCATAACCTTCATCCAAAGTGAATGAACTGAAAACTGAAAAAGCCCCCATCCTCACGCCCTCCACCCAACCAACGCCCTCTACAAGCTGCTCATGAATTCGGCCCTGGCAACGACAGCCCAGCTCAGCGCTGACGATGCATTTTCCACGAATTCCGACGGAACGGAAAAACTGCAGCCATAGCTCGGTGCATATATGACCCACGATGGTGATTTTCCATCCATTCAACCGTTTAGGGAGGTACAAGGCTTCTTACGGGCATCGACGATGCACGAGACCGTGCACCGAGCGTCAACTCGATGACGAATGGGTGACGCATGGTTCTCACATTCCTTTCGCAAGCTATTGCGTTCTTTGCACCGAGGTCCGCACGCATGTTTATTACGACGCCCACGGCTGCTGAGCAGACGGAGGCGAGAATTATCGCAACACGAGGGCCGCGAAGGTGTTTCGTTGAGCAGTCAAGCCACGCACCGTGACACTCCGCGTATACATCGACAAACATGTATACCACACCACGAGATTTTGTTTTGTTTGCGCTTGCGCTCAGTTTTGGTCTTTCCTCAGCGGCGGTGCTAGGTTTCGTAATTTCCAGCTTCGCTTCGCAAAACACACAAAAAAATGGACCAAAGCGCGTTCTCGGCTCACTATTGAAAACGAAGTGGACGGGCCCGAATTCACTATAATTCACTGAAATTAACTATAAATAACTACAACTATAATTAACTGTAACTATAATTAACTGCAACTATAATTAACTATAACTACAATTAACTATCACAATAATTAACTAATCAATGAACCAATTAGTTAATCACTAGCTAATCGATCACTAATCGTCTGATTAATTAACTGACAAATTAACTAACAAGTTGGCTCATTAATTATTTATTGATTAATTAGCTAATTTTAACTATAATAAGCTATAGTTAACTATAACTATAATTAACTACAATTCCCTATACCTTTGAAATTAAGCAAAAGACGAGGATGGTATGAGGTCATAAAAAGCTTCTGTTGTTACGAACTACAAAAAACTACCATAGCAGGCTTTTGTGATACCGACTGCGACACATTTTATAAAGCGTGGCTAGACCACCCAAGCATTCCTTTCATGCATCAATAGACCCCTAATTTCCCAACAAACGGCCTCGAGCCTCCCTTTCCAAATAAACAGATCATTCATTCATTCATTCATTCATTCATTCATTCATTCATTCATTCATTCATTCATTCATTCATTCATTCATTCATTCATTCATTCGAATACTCAAATGTTATTTTATTAGTTTGAAATCCTTATAGCTCCCATTCACGGGAACTAGACAGAACGCCGTCCTGAAACGGCGGCGAAGCCAAGGTCGGAAATGAAACCGAAGCGGTCCTAAAATTTATGTCCGAAAGGATATCCATCGGCAGAAAAAGGAAACTTTACCATCGCTACTCCACGAGCGCAATTTGAACCGACGACGGAGCTAACAATGCAGCCTCGTTTCAAAGCGCCTCGGATCGTCCCGGATGTCTAAGCAGAGTCTAGCGCTGCGCTGTGCGTTGCAATATGTACTACAACGCACTTGTCACAATCGGTGACAGCTTTTCTCGGTAATAGGGGGGAGGCTACAGAGGCGGAGCGTGCGTAACTGTCGCTATAACTCCGCAAAATGGTTCGGCCGCATGAGGCTGCGCCTGACCCTCCCTGCTCGGTAGCTCGACCCTCCGGATGGATGAATGGATAGGAGCGCCCCCTTTGAAACGGGGTGGTGGCAACTGACACCATGCTCAGCTTTTCTTTCTTTATTTTTGTTCAACTGTGTTGTCAATTCTCATTAAAATTTGCCATTTTCATTCAATACATTATCCTACACTTCTAACCTTATGTCACCTCTCTACTTCTGAGCTACCAATCTCCAATCGCTTTTTGCTGACTTCCACTGCAGATCTATTTACATGACCATTGTCATCTTTAAACCCTAGGGCCTCAGGAGAGTGACTGCGCCTGCATCGACATCCGGATGGATACCATCACATATAGGCGTTCAACTGTTTCTACAGATCTACCACACACAGAACATGTGTCACCTTCGCTGATTTTTTTCTGGAGCTATGCGTTCTAAGAAACCTTCACCTACCTTAAAGAGTAGGGCACTTGAGGTGTTCAATTGTTTCCACAGATCTACCACACACTGCACATGTGGCATCATCATCGTTTAATTTTCTTTTGTAGCTGCGCGTTCTAAGACACCTTGACCTAGCTTCAAAGAGTAGTAGGGCACTGCCTCTTGAGTTATCATAAATCAATTCCTTCCTGATCTGTCTTTTCCAGTATCGATATAGTTCCGCACTCCGCTTCTTTTCCATTGAATGAATCCAATTTTTAACTTCCGCCTTTTTAACCTGTCGTTTGATGCTCTTTCTTTCTCCGCCCTCATGACCGGCATACTTACTGGTTATCATGGTATTGAGAGGGTGTGGTAGATGGTCCTTGGCGATCACAAAATGAACAAGGGAGGGGAAAACCTCAGGTTGCTTGAGCCAACGTTTCGACAAGAGAACTTGTCTTCGTCTGGTTAGTTAGTTTTCTAGTTAGTTTTCTGGTTAGTTTTCTTGTTCTTTTCTGCCATTTTGAGTCTCCGCTCTTCCTGTATAAGTATTTAAACACCTTAGTTGCTCATCTGTTATCTTCCAATTTCCTCAGTTGTTCTTCAAATTATGTTTTACTCTTAGCTTCCCGTGCTTCGAACGATGCCCAGCCCATAGCCCCTTCTACTGTCTCGTTTGTGGTTTTGCCGTGAGCACCTAGTGCTAATCTTCCAACAGCTCTCTGATTTACGTCTAATCTCGATTGAACTTATGCCCTTAAGCACAGAACCGCATTCCCGAAAGTAAGCCCGGGCACCCTTATTCCTTTCCAAATACCTCTCAGGGCTTGATATTTGTTGCACCCACATAATGCCCTATATTTCATTACCCCGGCATCTCTTCGCCCTTTTGCCTAAAGAGCCTGTTCGTGCTTTTCCGTGTATATCTGCCCTTGCTTTAGCCATATCATGAGGTATTTGTATTCGGCCACTCTGGGTATTTCGTGGCCTTGTATTGTAAGCACCTGATCAGTTGTATCGTTGGAAATCATCGCACCTGACTTAGTTACGCTAAAACTAAAACCTAGAGCGTCTCCGCCTCTACAACAATTAACCAGAGTTTGCAAATCTTCCTGGCTATCTGCTAACAGCAGAATATCGTGCGCATGCATTAAACCCGGGAGCCGTCGCTCAAAGGCCTTTCCGCCTAATCTGTACGACAGATTACTTTCTTCTAGCCTTCTTTCCATATTGATCACGTAAAGCATGAGCAGCAGCGGTGACAGAGGACAACCTTGCCTTAATCCTTTGTGTACCTGCACAGTTGTCGTAATTAATTTCAACTGTAATTTCAACTTTATTATATCGGTAGATTTCCTGTCGAAAATCAGTTACTTCATGACCGATACCTTCATCCTTTAATATGTTCCGCAGGAATTCCCTGTTCACGTTGTCGTATGCACTGCTTATGTCTAGGAAGGCTAAATAAAGAGGTCTGTTTTCCGCCTTAGCTATTTCTATGCGGAAAATAGACCTTTGTATTTGGTGTAGCTGGCGCCATCTATGGTAGCTGCTTGCAACTAGACGGGTCACGAAAATCTGTTGTAATTAATAAGAAAGTTTTTCGCCCTGACTTTTAACGTCTAAAATTGGCAGCTGTGCCAGAAAGATGCCTTAAATAACGATTACTGACAGTATACTACATTTTTAACTAAAAAGTATAATAACTGCAAGCAAGGACTGTATTCCCTGCGTAATAAAAGTGGTTGTTCTTCGACTTCGTAGCTTGCCGCGCAGTGCAGCCGCATCAGCGAAGAGATTGAAAGGCTCGCCTGTGTTTGTCGGCAGGGTTGCTATATGTAGCCGTACACTAAAGTGAGAAGGTGGCCAAAGTGATCGAGCGCGTGGCTAAAACCGAAGAGGGCGGGTGGGCGCTACGGCGCGTCAAACAGCGAAAGGTGCGCAGGAGAACGAGTGCTGTGCGCAACACGATAAGGACAAGCGGCCGAGCTCGGCAGTCTGTAAAGCACGAAAAGCGGCGAGGAATGCTGGGAGCGCTGCCCAACTCATATAACAGAAGCAGGCGAAGGCGCTTTCCCATCAAGCTCCAAAAGCGGCGAAGGATGCTGAAAACGCTGTCAGCTCAAAGAAACCGGGGGAAAAGGCGGCCCATAAAGCACTAAAAGCGACGAGGGATGCTTAGAGCGCTGTCCAGCTCAAAGAATAGAAGCCGGCGAAAGCGCTTGCCAATAAAGCACCAAAAGCGGCGAAGGATGCTGAAAACTCTGCCAGCTCGAAGAAACCGGGGAAAAAGGCGGCCCATAAAGCACTAAAAGCGACGAGGGATGGTTAGAGCGCTCGCTGTCCAGCTCAAAGAATAGAAGCCGGCGAACGCGGCTGCCCATAAAGCACGAAAAGCGGCGAAGGATGCTGAAAACGCTGTCAGCTCAAAGAAACCGGGGGAAAAGGCGGCCCATAAAGCACTAAAAGCGACGAGGGATGCTTAGAGCGCTGTCCAGCTCAAAGAATAGAAGCCGGCGAAAGCGCTTGCCAATAAAGCACCAAAAGCGGCGAAGGATGCTGAAAACACTGCCAGCTCGAAGAAACCGGGGAAAAAGGCGGCCCATAAAGCACTAAAAGCGACGAGGGATGCTTAGAGCGCTCGCTGTCCAGCTCAAAGAATAGAAGCCGGCGAACGCGGCTGCCCATAAAGCACGAAAAGCGGCGAAGGATGCTGAAAACGCTGTCAGCTCAAAGAAACCGGGGGAAAAGGCGGCCCATAAAGCACTAAAAGCGACGAGGGATGCTTAGAGCGCTGTCCAGCTCAAAGAATAGAAGCCGGCGAAAGCGCTTGCCAATAAAGCACCAAAAGCGGCGAAGGATGCTGAAAACTCTGCCAGCTCGAAGAAACCGGGGGAAAAGGCGGCCCATAAAGCACTAAAAGCGACGAGGGATGCTTAGAGCGCTCGCTGTCCAGCTCAAAGAATAGAAGCCGGCGAACGCGGCTGCCCATAAAGCACGAAAAGCGGCGAAGGATGCTGAAAACGCTGTCAGCTCAAAGAAACCGGGGGAAAAGGCGGCCCATAAAGCACTAAAAGCGACGAGGGATGCTTAGAGCGCTGTCCAGCTCAAAGAATAGAAGCCGGCGAAAGCGCTTGCCAATAAAGCACCAAAAGCGGCGAAGGATGCTGAAAACTCTGCCAGCTCGAAGAAACCGGGGAAAAAGGCGGCCCATAAAGCACTAAAAGCGACGAGGGATGCTTAGAGCGCTCGCTGTCCAGCTCAAAGAATAGAAGCCGGCGAACGCGGCTGCTCATAAAGCACGAAAAGCGGCGAAGGATGCTGAAAACGCTGTCAGCTCAAAGAAACCGGGGGAAAAGGCGGCCCATAAAGCACTAAAAGCGACGAGGGATGCTTAGAGCGCTGTCCAGCTCAAAGAATAGAAGCCGGCGAAAGCGCTTGCCAATAAAGCACCAAAAGCGGCGAAGGATGCTGAAAACTCTGCCAGCTCGAAGAAACCGGGGAAAAAGGCGGCCCATAAAGCACTAAAAGCGACGAGGGATGCTTAGAGCGCTCGCTGTCCAGCTCAAAGAATAGAAGCCGGCGAACGCGGCTGCCCATAAAGCACGAAAAGCGGCGAAGGATGCTGAAAACGCTGTCAGCTCAAAGAAACCGGGGGAAAAGGCGGCCCATAAAGCACTAAAAGCGACGAGGGATGCTTAGAGCGCTGTCCAGCTCAAAGAATAGAAGCCGGCGAAAGCGCTTGCCAATAAAGCAAAAAAGCGGCGAAGGATGCTCAAAACTCTGCCAGCTCGAAGAAACCGGGGAAAAAGGCGGCCCATAAAGCACTAAAAGCGACGAGGGATGCTTAGAGCGCTCGCTGTCCAGCTCAAAGAATAGAAGCCGGCGAACGCGGCTGCCCATAAAGCACGAAAAGCGGCGAAGGATGCTGAAAACGCTGTCAGCTCAAAGAAACCGGGGGAAAAGGCGGCCCATAAAGCACTAAAAGCGACGAGGGATGCTTAGAGCGCTGTCCAGCTCAAAGAATAGAAGCCGGCGAACGCGCTGGCCAATAAAGCACTAAAAGCGGCGAAGGATGCTCAAAACTCTGCCAGCTCGAAGAAACCGGGGAAAAAGGCGGCCCATAAAGCACTAAAAGCGACGAGGGATGCTTAGAGCGCTGTCCAGCTCAAAGAATAGAAGCCGGCGAACGCGGCTGCCCATAAAGCACGAAAAGCAGCGAAGGATGCTGAAAACGCTGTCAGCTCAAAGAAACCGGGGGAAAAGGCGGCCCATAAAGCACTAAAAGCGACAAGGGATGCTTAGAGCGCTGTCCAGTTCAAAGAATAGAAGCGGGCGAACGCGGCTGCCCATAAAGCACGAAAAGCGGCGAAGAATGCTTACAGCGCTGCCCAGCTCGAAGAACAGACGTGGGCGAAGGCTGCAGCACGTCCAGGAGCCAAGGGTCCGGTGTAAGAGCGTAGCTAGTATACCCCTCTGTGAGCCGCTCTAAAATGTGCTACGGATTCCTGCATTGCGCTTTATGCGTATACCATATACTCTCGACGACGAAATACACTACGAATCCACTTTCCACGGTTTTCACCCTGGGCTCAAAATGAGCGGCTCCCTGTTTATGCGCCAATCTGCAATATAATTGTTACTAGTTTATTAATGCACGCCTTTGAAAAGAGACACCTCATCTTCGAAAGAGATCAGAGCGCGCACTCAAACGTTTCTCGCGTCGCCCACTTGTTTATCTTAGTCCTAATGCGGGTAAGAATACAACAGAAAGCTAGGCGCATGCCTTGCATGCCTGAACTAACAAATATAGATGTCTTATTAAACAATTTTAGCTATTCTACGATACAACTGTAAAGCTCCGCCCACATTCAGCCTCCGGGCACAACAGTTTTCCTGCACGACGAAAAAGTAGTTCGCTGCTTAAACGCTTCTTTCTACGTAAAGAAGAACCTTATCACAAGAAAAAAATTACAAGCTCTAGGATTTTGACACGTGGATTATTTGATATACTCAAGCCTTAAAAAGCTGATTTCGTTTACAGTTGCGATTGGTCAGCGGAGTAATACAGGACGCCGCGGACTGCGGCCCAGTGTTAGCAACTGCTGTTTCTCTAAGTTGTATCCTACTATAGTTCAACTATCTCCTACAACTGCAACGGGGCTACTGCAGTCGGTGAGCATTATGTTTTTCATGCAGTTTTGAAGCGCCTGCCGAATCATTGCCTATATTCGGCTCCGTACATAGCCGTGACGGGACTGAGTTCGCTGCGGCAGGCAAGAGGCTGGCGGTACCTGTTGCTGAAGAGACGTCGCCGTCGCCTCGGCGGACGCCGTTGGTGCGGAGCGAACCTTTGCTTTCCATGTTTCCAATCACACCTACTTCTTTCAACACCCTTCTATCGCCAAGCGGCGGTGTAAGGTGCCCAGCTGGAGGTAGTCGGCAAGCCCGTGCATTTTCTTCTTTCTTCATTCGGTCACAGCAGCAGCGGTAAGTGACGGGTTCGAGTACCAGGCGAAGGCAGTTGACCGCGGAAAGGAATTCACTATACGTCGCCAAGATTTAAACGCCTAAGCGCTTTAGGCCGGACGTTATACATCGGATTAAGTGGAGTTAAACCCCGGCTGATTTAAAAATACGGCAACTGGGGTTCTTGCACCGAAGACGATGCACCAGCAGCAATCGGTCAGTCGCGGAGGCCCATGTGAGGATTCAACAAAGAATGCGCTGCAGCGCCTGCTACTGTCGCAAAGGCCACGCGTCATACGACAGTGTGGCACCACTAAGCACGAATAGAGAAGCGGAAAGGCCACTCACGACGCCGACGGGGCCGCTGGCGCTCTTGGCATGGCGGGCCCGGCAGAAGCCCAGCGGAGACTCCATGGACCTGCGTGGGCGAGGGAAGCGGATAAGTGCTGCGTTTTACACCGATCGACTCATGATTCGAGCACTTAGTTTCAGAACACACAAGCGTAATTACGGAGGAGCTCCTTAACACGGATACAAAAAGACTTTATAGTAAAGAGGAAGTTTGAGCTAGTTGGTAAGTCATTATTTAGAGCACGGTGTATTAGAGGGAGTCATGGAAAAAATATAGCGCACTCAGGACAACGGACAAGGAAGACTGAACTGTTGCCCTGGGTGCGCTATATTTTTCCATGATGCTACAGACCTTTCCAAAAAGGGCTCCCTGGGCGCTGCCATATTGTTCCCTGGACTGCAGTGGGCACCTCGCGCTAGCATGGTGGAAGCGGCGAAATTCCTCCTCTCTGGACTGCCGGAAACCGGTTCCGCCGCCGCTTCCACCATGCTAGCGCAAGGTGCCCACTGCAGTCCAGGGAACAATATGGCAGCGCCCAGGGAACCCTTTTTGGAAAGGGGCTCAAATGTCGATTCTACTTTAGAGAGCGGCTTAGCGAGAAATAAACAAGAACGTGAGAGGGACATGTAAAAGGCGAAGGCGGTCTAGTTGGCGGTTGACAATGGAGTGCATATTGCAACCGCTCAGAACGACGAGGGACGAAGAGAGGAAAGTACAGGACAAAAGGACAAGGAAGTTCGATGCCCACCGAAGCACTGCCCAAGTGAAGAACCACAACGCCGGAGACCCGTGGTTATGCAGCACTTCCACCAGATTTCCCATCGCCTCAAAAAAGTGGCTATGAAATGTAATGTCCCGGTGGTCTCAACGGCGCCCAAAAAGCTTTCGGGCATGTGCAATATGGTGCAGGGAAATGGAAAAAAGAATGGGTGCCGCACTAAGCACGTAGACAGGTTCATTCCCTACAAAACAGGGGCGGTGTACCAAATACCCCTCACGTGTGGGAATTGTTACATAGGGCAAATTGGACGTTGCTTCAATGTTAGACTTTAGGAGCACCGCGCAGCCGTTGAATCATTGGCGGGGGGCGGTGAACTGGCAAAACATTGTCGCCATTGTCGTAACAGCACTCCCAGGTTCCGCGACAAAACTGTCTTGAAAAAAATTAACGACTCAGCTTAACAGGGAAATTTTTGAAGCCTACTGCATAAAAAAATAAAATTACCGTTGCATAAGCTCCACTTCAGTATCCTTATCCAAGAAAGAATTCAACTGTCTGCTGTCTATCAGGTGTGATTACGAATCTTGTATAAATGTGGTTTTCCTTGTAGTAAACCTTAGTTGAAGTTCCGCGTTTTTCCCTGTGCTTTCCCCTCTTCGTCCCTCGTCGTTTTGGGCGGTTGCAATATGCACTCCATTGTGAGAGGGACACAGGGCGAGCGCGTGTCCATCTCATGTCCATGTTTCTCTCGCTTAGGATAAGCCCCCCTCCAAAACACACAGAGACCCTTTGCGGGAGCAGTAAATAGGTGATACCCCAGGTGTGTCTCCCCGATTGCATACTCAAGTTAAAACTAATCAGAGTTAGGGAACGCATTAAATGGTCTCCGCATCTTGTGGTTAGAAGCCTGTCCGTCTGGCGGTTGTGAAAGCGAGTTACAAGTCTGGCTGCAGTCGTAGGACTACGGGTACGCTGCATTGGGGTGCTTCGATGGCATGGTGTGTAGAATGGAGACTTCCAAGACATGGAGTATATGGTCGTTATGTATTCATATGGTCGACACAGCGCGAGTGAAAACAGAAACACCGGTAAATTGGCTTTGAAGAAAGGAAATGTCGCGGTATCTGTCTAAAATATCTCGGCGGACACCTGAACCGCGCCGTAAGGGAAGGGAGGAATGTGGGAGTGAAAGAAGAAAGAGAGAAAGAGGTGCCGTAGTGGAGGTCTCCGAAGGAAGGGAAAACTTTATTTTCACTAATGGTTTTTCCTGCGGTTTGGGGGCATCTTCAGAGACGTATTGGTTCTACCCCCAGGAGCCTTCTCTGTCGAAGTCGTCCGCCTCTAATCAGTGGTCGGTTGCCCTCAGTCCAGGGCTCCGCTGGCCACTGCCGCCCGTTGAGCTCGCTGTACCAGACCTTGTTGGTCTTCACAGCGGTCGCTGGACAGCAGAGTCTCCCACTGCTCCGCACTCGGGTTTTGTATTTTGGGGACCACGTCTATGTTTTGGCAGGCCCATGTGATGTGGTATAGAGTAGGTTTTTCGTCGCACCAGGGACATTTGTTCGCGTATATCGTAGGGTGCATTTTGTTTAGTATATGTAGGTTTGGGAAAGAGCCTGTTTGTAATTGTCTCCAAGTGACAGCTTCCTCTCTGCTGAGAGATTTGTGCGGTGGGGGATATTACATTCTTCTGCCTCTATATAATTTTGTAGTATGGCCGAGTATTCCCTGGGTGCTGGCGCGAGTTCCGCGGTCTCGTTGGATGCTCGGAAAGTAATGTATCCTCGAGCTATCCTGTCGGCCTCTTGGTTCCCTGCCACCCCCGTGTGCCCCGGTACCCACACAATTTTGTGTGGGATCTTGTCGTTTTGTTCTTCCTGGTTTTTAATTCTGTCGCTCGCTGCGAGGAGTATACGGAGCGCGTGACGACCTATCCTGCCATTCATGTAATTTCGGCAGGCTGTTTGAGAGTCCGTGAGTATTGTTAGTGACCGCCCGGTTCTATAGCCCTGCGCCACCGCTAGAGCAACGGCTACTTCCTCGGACTCTGCAGCTGTGCAGCCTCGGAGAGACGCGCTGGTCATTTCGCGTAAAGACGAATCGACCATCGCCGCCACAGCGATTTTGGTGTCTCCTCCTCTCCAAGACGCGTCTGCATACGCGGTCGTGGCTTGAGTAGCGTATGTTTTCTCGATGAATTCGGCCCTCGCTTCTCTTCTGCCTCGATGGAGGTTGGGATTCATGTTTTTTGGTATTGGCGCTACCTTGAGGGTATTGCGAAGCTCGTCGGGCATCGTTGCCGTCCTCGAAATTTCTCGCATCTGCTCGTGGTATGCGAGCCGCAAAAACTCAGGCTGTTGCAAACAACGACTGGAAGAGCGCTCCTGTGGAGGTCTCCGGAATAATTTCGACCGCCTGGGGATCTTTAACGTGCACTGACATCGCACAGCATACGGGCGCCTCTTGCGTTCCGCCTCCATCGAAGCGCGGCCGCCGCGGTCGGGTTCGAACCCTGGTACTGCGGCTCGGTAGACGAGCGCCTTAACCATTGAGCCACCGCGGCCATGATGAAATCTCAGCAGGTACAGTCGCCTTACAATCATTGTCAAAAGCGCACTCCGTTGGCTTTAATGCGATAGCATTCAGGCGCCCGCCTTGCAGAAAATCCGGCGTCGTCGTCGGCGTTGTGAGCGAAAAATGCCCGGTGAGGCAACTTAGTTGGGTCACCTAGGTCACGTGACCTTGTGGCGTCATCACAACCTGCCCATCGGATTGTGAGCAAACTGACCACCGCGACAGGTGTCACTAAAATCAATGACTGATCACAAAATATTGCTCGGCAAGAGGAACATGTGTCGCACAACACCGGTGGCAACGCCTGCCAACGCAGGGCAGTGAAGCATCGCTTAACCGTTAGTCCACTGCGCCAGGAGGGGTATGAGACTCCCAGGGGTCTATGCATGCAAAGTAGAGAATGACCAAATTCCGAATATATGGGCATTAAGTCCTTAAAGCTATGGCGTCGTACCCTTAAGGCAGAGCTATGGCACTCTCACCTACTTGGTGCGAGCGGAGCAAAAACTATAAAGGAAATATTCTGGTGCAACCCGGAAGGTTTGCCCAATCCCACCCACACTATCTCAATATTATCTTACAATATTCCCCAAATTTCCCACAATTAAAAGCGACGTTCAGGAAAGTTGGACTTGATGGGGTTGAAATTTCGGCGCCCTCGCTGTGGCTGAGTACGAATCCATTCATCATCATCATCATCATAATCATCATCAGCCTGACTACGCCCACTGCAGGGCAGAGGCCTCTCCCGTGTCTCTTCAATTAACCCTGTCCTTCGCCAGTTGCGGCTACCGTATTCCCGCAAGCTTCTTAATCTCATCCGGCCACCTAACTCTCTGCCGCCCCCTGCTACGCTTGCCGTCTCTTGGAATCGACTCCATTACCATCCGTTAGCCGATGACCAATCTCCCGCGCCGCTCCCTGCGTTCTACGGAGCCAGAGAAGAAAGAAGATAAGGAGCAGCGCGCTGCGTTCGCACCGTGGCGCGTGGTGGTCCTGACCCTGCATTCCGGGAGCGGACCCTTAATTGACAGACCGGACTCGGCTGGAATCGTCTACAGCTCGCGGCAACAGCTTAACGATGCTCGGTATCTCCGGCGACGGCTACAGCGTGGCGTTCAAGAAGGTCCCCGAGGTGGACCACGGGCCCGACGCTTCGCACGGGAGCAGCGGAAGCGGAAGCACGACCAGCACTTCCTCCGAGCTGGAGCGGCTCAGGGATGTGTCCGGTAGCGACGACGACGGCGGCTCCGTCCGCTCGCCGCCGAGGCAAACGGGCTTGCAGCACGTCGAGCAGCCGGAACTGAGAGAGATGCGGCGGGCTGCACAGCCGGCGCCCGACATTCAGGCTCGAGGCGACTGGGTCGCACCAGACGCCGAGGCAGCCCCCCTCCCGGCGCGTCCGCAAGCAGGGTCGCAGTCGGCGGGCCAGGTGAGGTTCGGACAGCGGTGTCCTTTTACACGCAGTCGGAGAAGGCTAAGGGGAAGCTAAGTGGAGCGGTGGCTCAGTGGTAAGACGCGTCTACCGAGCCGGAGTACCCGGGTTCGAACCCGACCGCGGCGGCCGCGTTTCGATGCAGGCGAAACGCAAGAGGCGCCCGTGTGTTGTGCGATGTCAGTGCACGTTAAAGATTCCCAGGTGGTCGAAATTATTCCGGAGACCTCCACTAAGGCACATCTTTCTCTTTCTTCTTTTACTCCCGCCTTTCTCCCTTCCCTTACGGCGCGGTTCAGGTGTCCGCGGAGCTATGTGAGACAGATACTGCGCCATTTCCCTTCCTCAAAAACCAATTTACCAAAGCTAGGTGGTGGTACCAGTAACGACCAGTTAGCTACGTTAGCGAGGTGGCCAACGTAATATAAGTTAGCTCAGTGTAAAAGCTAGAACATGTGCGGGTATGAACCCCTATGCAGTTAACGGTCTCAAGTATACGCCTCCGGAGACGCAAAAACGCAACCGTTAAACTACTTTGCCATTGGTTACACGAATAATCGCTCGCTCGTTGGGGATACGATTATTCGTACCCTTCAATTCCGTTCCGTTATCGCCGGCCGTGTCAAACGTCGGTGGGAATAGGGGCGTGGTGAGCCAGTGACCGAAAAGAGCATACAAAAAGTGTAGCACTCCATCAGGATCGTAATATCTCGGAACGTAGGAGGATGACTCTGCAGAAATATCTGCTGACGGGGATTTGCTTGAGGCCTAACAACAACTTCAGGCGCCGCCCACGGCCCGTTACAGTGTGCCATTGCCCCGCAGCCATAGCCCCTTTGTGGGTTCTAGCACCTCAGCGCATTCTTCAAATAATGCCGGAAGCGTCCGCGAAAACTTCCTCCTTCTCATAACCTGCATTCATAGATTTTCATTGTAAACAACAGTTGAGTAACTGATGACAAACAGTCGCTGTTCACGGGCGTTGTAAAGGTTCAAGAAGTCTTACTAAACAAATGCGCTGCTAATAAGCACGCTAAGAAAACAGCAGCATAGGCCGGCAACAGTAGCTCACAAAAAGTTGTGTAATTAAGATATATATTTATTTTCTTGCATCTTCCGCTAAGCCGCATCTATGTTGCCCTTCTATATCTCTCTCTGAAAATATGCAGAATTAGCCACAGGTCATTCAAAAACCGCTCGTTGTCTGTAGCTTTTTCAATTTCCTCCACCCCCAGGCAAGGGTATACCCTGCAAGTGCTATAACTATACTCGAGTCACTGAGTGAATCACACGTTTCCTCTTATGCCCATAACCGCAGGGACGCGGCGCTGTCGACGTGGTGATTCGGCAGACGAACTGGCGCATGAACCAGAGAACCAAGGCCGTCCTGCTCGCCGCGGGCATCATAGGCACCATTGCCTTGACCCTGTACATGGGCGGGACGTTGTGGTTTCGCGTCTGGCACCACGCGTCACTCCGCTTCAGATTTCCGCGACTGCACAGAGATCACTCGGACTGGAGACTGATACTAGGCTGCAACAAATCCGCTTGCCGGGAGTACAGGGTCGCCATCGAGTCCTCCAGAAACCGGTCCCAGGATCCCTGCAAGAATTTCTACCGGTTTGTCTGCGACGGATGGGAGCACCGCCACCGTATGCTGTCCGTCGCCGACGCTGCCGAAGACGCGATGCTCCATCGTGCACTCACCGCGGTGGAATCGGCAATCAGCAACCACAGCGCAGCGGTGTCGTTGGAGTGGAGCGTCCAGAAGAGGGTGGCTGCCTTGGCAAAGTCTTGCATGGACCTCTCCGAAAGTAGCTTGGAGGGACTGAAAAGGTTCATGGTCGAGCGCCACCTACCATGGCCAAAGGCGTCCAGCTGGGACCTGCTCGAGGTACTACTCGACCTCTCCGGAAACTGGAACGTTCACCTCTGGTTCCAGGTATCCTTCGAGCTGGCCGCCTCTTACGGGCGGACGGGGGAGCCCGTAATAAAGATAAGTCACAGCTCCGCCTTTCGAGCCTGGATCGCTTCCATGCGGACGTTCGCCGTTCAGGCAGCCGGGAGAACTCCGCCGCTGCGGTACCAGCAGTACGTCGTCACGATGCTTCGCCTATTCGACGTCCCCGAGTCTCAGGTCAGTGAGCTGCTCACAAAAATTCAAGCGATGGACCTGCTCACGCTCGAGGCGCTGGGACCCGCGATGACCGAGAGCGAGCCGAGGGTCTTGCGGATGCCGATCCGCAACCTCACCAACACCGCGACTCCCGGCATCGCCGCCGGACGCCTGCTGCTGTTGCTCAACGAGTACTTCATCTGGGCGCGGCGCTTCACTGCGGACGACATCGTGCAAGTGGAGATCCCCGGCCTCCTCCGATCCGTCGTCTACCTGCTTGGACTCAAGGCGGAGACGCGGGAGGCGCTGACGCTCAGCCTCGGACTCCGCTTGGCCACCGAGCTGGGCTGGATGGCCGACCGGAGGATAGCGGACGCCACGCTGCAACTGACGGGCCTGGATTCGTCGGCGCACCGGCGTCGCTGCCTCGTTCAGGTCGAGAGTGCCCTGGGCGTTGCCTGGCTGAGCCTTTTCAGCAAGCAGCGTGGGTCCAACGCCCTCACCCAGAACGTGCGCGACGTCCTCGCGGACGTCGTGCAACGTCGCACCAACACCACGCTCGAACTTAGAGTCCAGCGAGGTCCCGCGGCGTGGAACAAAGAGGACCAGCTGGCCAAAGTGCTCGCGGAACCCACGTCCGGCTCGCGGTTTTTCATCAACTGGCTGAACCTGATGAACGCTCGCTGGCGGCTCGAGAAAGAGGGACTCGCGAACATCGTCAAGCCGGGGGGTCACGTGAGCCGACGCTGGACCTTCCGAGCAGCGCTTTACATCGCTGAAGACTACTTCACCTTCCCTCTTTTCCACCCAGACCTGCCTCCGACCGTCAACTACGGCGGGGCCGGACGCCTCATCGCTGACGAAGTGCTGAGGGGTCTCTTCGACGACCAGGTTGCCAATCAGCAACAAGGAAAAAGCCGCGGTGTAGGCTACCACGACGCAAACACAGCAGCGTCATTAGCGCCCCGGCCGTCTCCCCATGAATTGGACACCAAGGCTCTCCTGGCCGCCTTAAATGCGTACAGGTTGGCCTTCGTGCGACGCTCGAAAGACGGAAACGCGAAGGCGCCCAGCCTCGCCGAGGAGAGGCTCTTCTTCGTCGCTTCCTGCTACGCGCTCTGCTCGAGCTCCGACTACGTTGATAGAGTGTACGGAGATGCAAGCCGTCGGTGCAACGTCCCCGTGAGGGCGCTGCCGGAGTTCGCGGTGGCGTTTAGGTGCAGGACGCCGCGCGACGAACACTGAGGCCACAGATCCGGCTCTGTGCCCGCCATAATTTGAAGCTCAGGCTTTTCCCCTTTGGCGCACCGGGGACATTTTACTAAACGGGTTACTCAACGGTTTAAGGGGGTTACTCGTCTGGTTACTTTAGGGTTTGCTGTGCGGCGTGTGTCTTTATTGTACAGCGTGTTATGTGCACACATAAAATAGCGATATTCACACTAAGTACGATTGATCTGTGTAACGCGCAAACAATTCTCCTGCAACAGCCATGCGCGTGTGATTGCACTTGTGTCAGAAACGCGTTCCTTTTTCAGCCCGGGTGGTGACATTCCACAGGTAAGATGTTTTAAAACCCACGACCCCTAATGGTTTGGGAAACCGCGGTGTAAAAGAATCCAATGCTCTAAAGACCTCACACACCCGACCTGATCTGCAGGGATTACACATGCCGCTTCGTTATCTAAATGTGCCAAAATGGCATTATTCTCGGCCAGTTGCTATGATTCCATATGTGGGCAAGCGTGAACTTTGGGATGCAGGGACGTAGAAAGACACATTGAAACATGGAACAGAGCGCTGACTAACAACTTTAGTGAAAAAAGGGGGCGAAAGGGTGGAAATTGGTAAAAAGGCAGAAGGGTGGACAGAGGGCAAAGCGCATGGCAAATGGGGCCGCAACAAAAGCAAAAAACAAAACCTTGGAAAAGATGACGGAGCAACCATCTATCAGGAATGCGAACTCAGTGAAACCCAGCGAACCCAGTGAATGTAAACGTGCCATTAGAGAATGGTATGACAATAGAACGCATGCAGAAGTTTCCATCGCTCGCGCCGCTGGGATATGCACCAATTAACGACATTGCTGCCTGGTAAGTCTTCAGTAGGCATCAGTTTTCATCGCCAATAAGTCTGACCGGAAAATACGTCTACGGAGAAATGTCCGACCTACACAACCGTTCGTCGCATTCTGTTTCGGTATATCGATAGAGGACGTTCAACCCGCCTGTAGAGATGCGTGATGTCCTGTAGCTCTTTTAGGAACTGTGATCCGACTGCCGGTGTGCATAAAATGCTTTAAACGTATAGCTTTGCATCAGATCCCGTGCGCTTGCCGGATTTCGGGGAAAACACACTACAATGTGTCCATTAGCAAGGCAGGGTGGAAAAGATAGTGAAAGTCTTCCAGGGTTTCCGGAAGTGACCGCTGAAGCTCACTGACAGGTCTCACGACTAGAGTCACTGGACTCTTACTCACGACAGCCTTAAAATGCTCTCCTTTGGCGATAATATGGCTCAGTGGTGGTGATGCTGGGCTGCTGAGCCTGGGGACGAAAGTCCAGCCCAGACCACGGCGGCCGCATTTATTAAAGAACACCAGGTGGCCTAAATTAGGAATCAACCGCTACAGCACACCCTATAGTCTCCCATTCTTCTTTCGCTGCTCATCCATCTCTTCCTTCACGGCGCGGTTGAGGCGCACTGAGGAGTGCGACGGTTATTGTGGCTTTCATTTCCTCAAAACCAACTTTCAACCGCCTGCTTGTACCACGCATGCGCAAACAGTGTTGGTGACAGGTGCAAGCGGTAGATGGCGCAAGCTGAGAAGCACATTTAGAACCGCTGAAACCTTTGACAGTGGCTCTAACTAGGGTTTTCTTTTCTTGAAATTAATGTATCATCAACTAGCCCCGCAACGTGTTTTATTAAGCTAACTATGGTGTCTCGATGCATGCGCACCCTAGTGCCGACATGAAACCGGCGACGCCTGCGGAAACATACGAGGCGGCGGTTCGCTTCCAAATATAGGGACGGTTCTTTTCCGAAGAAAATGCGCCCTACGCAACGCAGGAGTTATATATCGGTTTAAGTGATCCAGTTTTGCTCAAACAAGAGCAGAATCGGCGAGAAGTACCTAAAAAATTGCGTGGACACTTTGGCAACTAAAGTGTTGAGAGGCGAAACCCGAGGACACAGTGCCGTGACGACTTCCGGTAGATGCGACGACACACCGTTCCCGTGGCTATATCGATACCCAAATTGTACAACTTTCAGGAATCTTAAGTGTTAATTACGCTTAATTACACATTTCTCCATCTAATTTGACCCAAATCCGACGTTTTTCCGACCATTCTGTGACAATTTTCACTATGCCGTGACTACTTCCGGTGGATGTGACGACACACCGTTCCTGTGGCTAATCGACGTCTGCGCCATTTCGACGCAATTTCGACATTTTTGCCTATGATTAATTAACTAATTAACCTATAGTCGTTAAACTTGGCCTCTAGGTTAATCTTTTCCTCCTATATCTGAGGCAACCATTGGCTTTCTTCTCTCTTTTTTTTTTTTAGTTCCCGAGTCAAACGCGTGTGACACGCTTTGTTAACGGACGACAGTATGAGCCATTAAAGGCTTTCGCCTTAAAAGCAGCGCGGATTGTCCGGAAACAGGGGACATGGCACGAGCCACACAGTCCCTATCTTGTCATTTGCTCAAGTGGTTTTTCACGCGTTTGCCTTGTACTGTACTCGCATGCTTCGCCACGCTTGCCAAATGACAGTTCCGCGTTTTGGTTGCCCTTTCGCCGCTGTGCCCGCCACTACCTACCCCCGCGGAGGAATGTTCCGCTGATTTATAGTGGACCCGCCGCGGTGGCAGAAGAGGAGTCTCTTCTGAGCCGGAGTACCCGGGTTCGAACCCGGCCGCGGCGGCCGGGTTTCGACGGAGGCGAAACGTAAAGGGGCCCGTGTGCTGTGTGATATCAGTGCACGTTCCCATTGCCAAAAGTCAGCTGCGAACGAAAGCGGAGGAATGGTTTTAAAGCAGAAAAGAAAAGAAACAACGATAATCTACAAACAGGATTGTTGTAACCCAATGTTTTACAGCTTGTTTGTGCAGTTAAAGTATTCTCCGTCCCACAATAGCAGACAATGAAAGCGCTATGGCGATGTCTGTGCGAGTGTGTGTGTGCGCGCGCGCATGTGTGTGAAGGAGAGGGTTGATATAAATGTTTACCTTTTTTGGTACGACGCCTGTTGGCAGACATGTGCTGGATGTGTACAAAAATACGGATTTGTAACCTTGATTTCCTCATCGACAAGACGTAGTGTTTCTGACAAGTCTGGAACACTTATTGATGCGTGTTTTACGAATATCTACAGTGGTGATGTCATCACTGGCGTTTTAACGTTAAGCGTTAGTGACCATATCTCTATATCTTTTATATTACCTAGTAAACCTAAATACCACGCAAGCAAACCCCTAAATAGAGTGTTCAGGAGAATCGATGAAAACAGCTTATCGCATTTTCGACATGTCTGCGCTTGTGTCGATTGCAGCAATGTTTTAAGAAAAGAGGACGCACGCAAATAGTACGTAATTTTTACATCTGTTCAAAAACACTACAATGAAGCATTTCCACAATATACTCACAAATTTTCCCGGACATCAATACAGCCGTGGATTTCGAAACAACTATATGACCGCGTACAGGAAAAGAATCGACTATTTTCTGGCTTCGTTAAAACTCAAGACATTGACGTTTTTCGTCAATTAACAAAATCCCGCATTAAGTAAGGCACTGACAATAAGAAAGCAAAAACTGTTTATTATGTCTAATGGTTCAAAGAGGAGATGTAAAATTCTTTACGATCTCTCAGGCACCAAAGAAAACCAACATCCCGGTCCACTTTACATTAACGATGCGAACTGTGACGGAGCTGTCTTAGCTAATGAACTGATTGCAGATTCCTAATGGCGCGAGTTCGATCCCGGCCGCGGCGGCTGAATTTCGATGGAGGCGAAGTTCTAGAGGCCCGTGTGCTGTGCGATGTCAGTGCACGTTAAAGAACCCCAGGTGGTCGAAATTTCCGGAGCCCTTCACTACAGCGTCTCTCATAGCCTAAATATAGATGTGAAGGCCTGAAAAAAACACTGCAATTTTGGAAAAAAAAAAAAACGGTTTTTTTTCGTTTTTTTCAGACGAGGGAAAATGGAAAGAAACATAGAAAATTTCAATTTTCAATTTCAAAATGCAATTTGAAGGTTTTATGGTTGCTTGCTTTCAGTTTAGGTTTTTGTTTTTGCTTTGAAAACCATTACAGCATGGATCGTTGAAAGATTGGAGAGCAGTCGTCATCGCCGGTGCCAGGTATTGCTTTTAAAACGTTCGTGCTGCGAGTACGCGGGTTGAAGGCCAGGTCACATATAAGCTCCAGGCTTGACTTAAAAACACACTAATAGTTTGAACAAAATGGCTGCAAATTCTACAGCGCTACACACACGGCATAAATAACATAGGCTGCTGTGCACGTAAGCCGATTTAGCCAAATACAAGCCTAGCTTCTGATTTCCACCGTAGCAGAGGACAGGACATCCGCAGGAATTTGGTCCAGGACAGGGGTCTTCAGCGAAGCACGTGGCCCCATCTACCTGGTGGCAAGACCTTTGCACCAACCAGCCGCTAACTCGTCTGGCTTGCCGGCTGCTGCAGATACCTCCATCATCCGCCAGCTGCGAACTAAACTAGTCCCGTTTCGGAAACGTCCATACAAGGATTCGCAACAGGCTTTCAGGGGAACGCGTTCGAAAGCTTGTGTATGTGCAGTCGAACCTAACTGTGGACACAGTTTCAATCCATGCTGCTGCGCGTAGTGACGCATCCAGCGACAGTGACTCTGAGTCCGATGTGGAGTGACTTAAAGATCAGTTTTCAAGTTCCCTTTCTCGGTGCAATAGAACAAGAAGTTCGTTCCACAAATATGATATTTATATTTCCATATTCGCCTGAAGTGCAAACCATTATTTATCTTCTCGGTGCAATAGAAAAAGAAGTTTGTTTCGCAATATGACATCTATAACTACATATTCGACTGAACTTCGGAGCATTATTATTGATCGTCGTGCTGTTGCAAATAAATCTGTTTTTGTCATGTTTTGCAAAATTTCCAATTGTTCATGAAAAAAACCCTGAAAGAAACGGTTTTTTTCATGCCATTCAAAATTTCATGAAATTTTACATCTCTAAGCCTGAGTCGCTTTGGGACGTTAAACCCGCATAAAAACAAACCTAATGTTATTCCCCAGAAATGTACCAATGATTTTCATGAGGTCGCCTCAGTGTATAGAACTCATAAAAAAACTCATTGTATGCAGCATGCACAGCTTATACACTTTCTACGTAGTGATAGTGCACCAGGAATTGATGGCTTTGGTTCAGTCCCGATGACAACGGTAGCAGGCATTACTGCGCTACCACTAGCAAATACATTTCACAATGTGTTCGAGACAAGTAGATTTCCACAGGAGTCGAAAATGGCTGGTGTCGCTGCTAATCATAAAGGGGGTGACATTAATGATTTCACCAATTATCAGCTCACTTCCAATATCCCAGTTTTCGTAAGATTACTCAACATCTCACTAACACACGTCTCTCGCAATAACCAGGAACAGTGGCACTTCCGGGCAAGAGTACAGATTTCAAAAAAAAGAAAACATCTGTGGCCGCTTGACTAGAAATTGAAGAAAAGCTAATTGAAAACATATAAAATAAATCGATAACAGCTGGCATATTTCTTGATGTGGGGAAAGCGTTTGATACAGTTAACCATAAAATTTTACTGAAACAGATGGAATGTTGTGGAATACGGGGCACTCTTTATCCTTATTCAATAGTAATCTTGACAACTGACTTCAAGCTACTGTCATCAACGGTTATTCGTCTGAGATCGAACTTCTGTCTGGGGTTCAACATGGCTGTTTTATAACCGACACTGTTTTTATTGTGTAATAATGATATAGTTAAGTTTCGCCCAGCAGATGCCATTGTTATTTCTGCGGACAATACAAACGTTTTTTTTTTTTTGCAGCGTCAGACGTGAATATTTTACAAGCGGCTTCAAATAATAGGTTTTCTCAGTTTGGTTAAAATCATATACATTAACTAAATGTCAGAAAAACAAACTATAGCATATAGTGTTCACAGGCGAAAATAAGGCTATTCCAAATGACTCCAGACTTCAAATAAGTATCTTGCGTCAGCCTCACAATGTTCCTAGGAGTTATTTTTGAAAAGCATTTACTTTGGTCATAACACATATCTATTTCGTCAACACCTCTGTCTCTGTTTGTAAACTAAAGAAATTCCGCACAAGTTTGCCCAAAAACGCAAATTATTCATTTATTTCTCTGTACTGTTTTCGCATGTGTGTACAATATTATTTGCCGGTCTGGGCAAGGACGACTTCAGCCTTGCGAACATGAACTACAAAGAAGATATGTACGAGAATCATAGTTTACTAACCACCACGGCCGTCTACAGTAAGAAGCTAGCTTGTTATGCCACAAACCTTATGAAGGAAGACAAACGCAATTTTGAGACCATGCACTTGAGTGCGTTTTAAGCACCCTAAATACCATACATCCAAATCTCGCACTATCTATGGGTTTCAAACATTAACGCACATAATACAGTATACACTGAACACCTACCCTAACCTGACTGAACTGTCACTACAAAGTATGCTTGATGCCAGATACAAAAAGACTTTCCATGAATATTTCTGCAATAATTTGGTTCCTTCTGAATCTCGTCGGGTTCCTTTGTCTGCGTTGTTATCTGCTTCCCACAGTTAGTGAAGCAAAGCTTCCTATTGTGTTATGTAGAATTGATCATTGCATTTCTTTGTTACTATTTCTCTGTAATGTGTGCATTCTGTGCCTTTGCGAATTTGTAAGATTGTCAAGTGCGCAGTATTTTTTTTATTTCTACGGGGAGAGCAGGCCTTTCTGTAAGGCCAGAAAGAAAGAAAGAAAAAGAAAGAAATAGGGAAGAAGGAAGGAAAGAAAGAAAGAAAGAAGGAAGGAAGGAAGGAAGGAAGGAAGGAAGGAAGGAAGGAAGGAAGGAAGGAAAGAAAGAAAGAAAGAAAGAAAGAAAGAAAGAAAGAAAGAAAGAAAGAAAGAAAGAAAGAAAGAAAGAAAGAAAGAAAGAAAGGGGCAAGATTTCCCGGTTAAAATTAATTTCCGGCGGCCCCCCCCCCCTCTTTTTTTTCGTCAGAATTAGGTAACACTGTAAATCACATTACACTTAAGACAAGCGCTTAAGATGTGGACATAGAAAAATAACCAGACAGGACGAGTCCTATGTCCGTGCTTTAGACGTGGTCAATGTCCAAGTATTAAGAGCTAGTCTTACATTAAGTCTTACAAGCTTCAGCCCTGAACACGCTCCGCTCGATCGCGGAATACCCATAGCATAAAAAAAAAACAGAAAAGTACAAATGCATTCGAATCCGTTTCAGTAGGCTAATCCTCCTTTTTCAAGCGTGGCGCCCTCTGGGGAGTGCGCGAAAATTTATCTTCTATTCCAAAAAAACTCGCTGAAAACAAAGGCATCGGGGATAATATTAATCAAGAACACGTTCTTGACAACTAACAATCCGACAATACATATTCGTCTCGCTAAGTGGCTGCACAAAGATAAGATCTTCTGACCAATGGCACTTCTTTATACACATCTGTATCGTCTGAAAACAACAATAAAGAAAGCATTCCCTTTGTTCGCTCCTTGTCATATTGTTCTCCCGCGCAGTTTTTATGAGAACCAAAGCTCAAAGGGTGCAGCGTCGGATGAACACCTGTTTGCACAATATTCAACGGTGTCTCGAGAATTCGAGATCACCGAATACCGTTCCACAAGGAGAAAAATGCCGTCGTCTTAGGATTCTTTCTGGTATTCGTATCAGACAGTTTCTTTTCGTGAATATGCAATCAGGATGCATTTTATTTAAGTTAAAATAAGTGATATTAAGCAAGCGGCACCCACAATATCATTAGGTTCGTAAAACAAACGTACAGAGGGCAAAACGCATGTCTAGAACACGTTCTGAATGTGTTTTGGGCGTAACACGTGGTAACTAGCGATAAGATTCGGTTAAAAAGGGTCTGGATGTAAACATGTGCTTTTCAACTCATAGAATTTCATCGTCATTTTTTGCCTTCTTGGTAGCAGCGGCTTTGGAAGCTCCGGAACACAGAGTTTGCTTGTTCTAGGCATGTGTTTTGCCCTCTGTCATATTTATTTACTTATTTATTTATTTATTTATTTATTTATTTATTTATTTGTCCACACTATCGGTCAATAGTCAATAAGTCAATAAGTTTATTTTCCAGTTTCAACTGGAGGGTTTCCTGGCTAAAAGCTGCCTGGGCAGCTTGACTGGGTCCAGGAAACCCCTACAAGCAGTAGCACACGAGCGCCACAAGAAATTTACAAAAACCAGTCACACATAAAGTAGTAGATTAAATACAGAAAACACGACACATATATACATTGACTCGAATAATAAAAATAGAAAAAAATGATGAGAACACTGAAAATGGTCATACATATGGTGAGGGGAAAAGTAGATTAACACTAAATCAAACGTTCAAAAATCAAGAAGTGGAGGCATGGAATGGCATATGAACAAAATATTTTCGCAGCTCAGCTTTTTTATATCCTGTTGTGTGCTGATATGTGTTTAAAACATGGGGAAGATTATGAGACATTTGTAATTTATAATCGGTGCGAAAACGTGGTATGTTCCATGAGTTAGTACTTCTTGTATGTATGTTAGCCCAACGCGTGTCCAAAGATGATAGGGCCGAGTAAAAGTTGACAATTGATGCTGTGGAAAAATACATTCTTTGCAATAACTTAAAATTATATAAAAAATCAACGCGAACAATGTTATATGTTTGGAAGGCGTATTTGGTGGTAGTCATGTTATCAATATTGGCGATTATTCGAACAATTTTCTTTTGCAATACTAAAAGCTTATTTATGTTAGTTATAGTCATTGTGGCCCATACTAAGCTACAGTAGTTAAGGTGAGAAAAAAATAATGCATAATAAATTTGTAATTTACATTTAGAAGGTAAGGTGTCACGGCATCGCGAATGGGCTCCGCAAACAGAAGAGAGTTTTTTGCAGAGGTGCTCGACGTGGGCATCCCAGTTTAGATGACATGAAAAATACACTCCAAGGATCTTGTGGTCTTCAACAATTTCTATTTGTTGGTTTTCAAAGTTGAGCGTGCAGCTGGGTGCTATCGGTTTGTTTCTAGCGCGAAATATTATAGCCTTGGACTTTGTAGGATTTATCTTTAATTTATTCATCATTGACCACCTAGATAATTTATTGAGTGTGTCATTACATTTCAGAATTAAATCGTTAAGGTTAGGGCCTGAAAAAAGTATTGTGCTATCTTCGGCATATATTACAAAATCAATGGAAGGGTCTATGCTAACAATATCATTTATGTACGCATTAAAGGGATGCTGAAAGGTTTCCCTGAAAAATTGAGCGGAGAGTTGCACTTTACAGTTTCCCACCCTCGGAATTCGAATTTCTCGTCGAAATTAGGCAAAGGAAAGCGCAAACCTATTTTATTTTGGCGAGAAGTGCAGCAGCAGCCTCGGGCGAGCTCGCGCGCCGCGTTGCTGCCTGTGATTGGTTGGGCGCCTTGTGACGTCAACAATGGCGCTGGCTCGGTCGGCTCGGCCGCCGCCGCTGCACATGAACCGCGGCGCTCGGCGGTTCGAGGTTGTTATTTTGCTTATACGACGATGGAACACATCGAAGATTACCCGGAGTATCTTGGCGTCATCCCCTACATGTTAGAACCGATTGCAAAGAGCAAACCTCTCCAAGAAAGAAACGATGCTGGCGCAAGATGTGATTTTGACTCGAACGAAAGCGAAGTGTCAGCATCTCCGTGTTGGAAATGACTTTGGTAAGTATACTTTTCTTGACAAACTACATTCAGAGATACAATGGATGAATTTTGAGACGAGCAAATGTAGTATAGCACTGCCCGACGTAATTTTCCTAATACAATGTAAGCGGGATGCGATTCATTATCTACAGACACCGACTGACTTCTGTTTTGGAGGTAGCTTTCAAGCAAACTGAGTGGTTTGCCACGGATACTGTAAATTTGAAGTTTGCTAGCAAGAATCGTATGGTTTAAGCAATCAAACGCCTTACTGAAATCAAGAAAAAGGCATATCGTATACAAGTTCTCATTAATGTTGCTCAAAATAATTTCTTTCATTGTTAGTAAGGCTGTTTCTGTGGATTTACCAGTTCTGAAACCAAATTGTGACTAAGTTATTACTCTATGTTTGTCGAAAAACTTTGTGATTCTTGACGAAATAACTTTTTCCAGTCCCTTGGAAAACACAGGGAGCACTGAAATAGGCCTGTAGTTTGCTGGTAAATTCCGTTGGCCCGTTTAAAGATTACAGACACGTTTGCAGTTTTCATTCCGTTTAGGAAAACCGCGCATTCCAGTGCAAGATTATAGATGTGAGAAAGCAAGGGAAAAATTGTGTGCAAGACATATTTCAGTGGTTTCATCTGCATTGTATTGATATCTAAGGCTTTGCTGTTACTGATTCCCATGTACACGTTATAAACCTCATTTTCATCAGTAGGCTCGAAAAATATAGTCTCGCTAACCTGGCTAGGGTAAGCGGCGACATCACTGTCCGTAGGATCTTGAGATGAAGAAATGTTATTGACAAAATGTTTGTTAAAATATTCTGCGAGTTCTCTTCCTTTTATTTCCTTGCCACTTAGTAGCAGAGTTTTTGCAACATGGTTATCAACACGGCGACCTAGGACAA
The DNA here is from genome assembly GCF_055824585.1 of Amblyomma mixtum. Lineage (NCBI taxonomy): Eukaryota > Metazoa > Arthropoda > Arachnida > Ixodida > Ixodidae > Amblyomma > Amblyomma mixtum. Next base: position 86,572,258 of record NC_143012.1, read on the forward strand.
CATTCAAAGCCTTCCAAGCTATATCAGGTCTCTTTGAACTTACGGTAGAAAAGCCGTGCTGATAATATGAATTTTTTGCTTTCCGTAGCTCCGAGTTTAAACGGTTTCTTAGCTTCTTAAAGGAAAGAAGTACATCTTGTACACGTGTTCGAAGGAACATTTGATACAAACGATTTTTGTCCTTTATCATTTTGAACAGTTGGTGTGTAATCCATGGTTTCCTTATCTTTTTGGAAGGGGTGTACTTTTCGAGCAGAAAGTGCTTCAAATAAAGACGAAGGAAATGGTGAAAAAATAAGTCGTAGGCATCATTGACGTCCGTTTTTTGCAGCACACAAGACCAGTCGAAGTTTGTAACATCGTGCTTAAATGTTTCCAGTGAGGCATCTGTCATGCGCTGAACACTAATGGTCTCGTTCACATTGTTTCGCTTAGCAAGCTTATTTTGAAAGACGACAAACACCGGACAGTGATCACTCACATCAGAAGCAATTGTACCACAAGAGAGTACATTGGTTTCAATATTCGTGACTATCAAATCAAGCGCCGACGCAGTCGTGCATGTGACACGTGTTGCTGTTTCTACTAAGTTGACAAACCCACAGGAGAGAAGTTTCATTTTGAAATCACGTACAATACCACTGTGGTCAAGAATATTAATGTTAAAATCACCACTACACAAAAGCGAACATTTATTGAATGATGCATATTCTAGAATCTGGTCAAAATAATCTGTAAATTTTTTTATGTTGCCATTTAGGGGGCGGTATACTACAGAAATCAGCTGATTTCGATTTTTCAATGTTAAGACTTCATAATCTTCTGTAACTCCACTAAGGTTAGGCATAATGTGGCACCTTTTGCACGCGAGAGTATAGAGAGCGACACCGCCGCCGCGTTTGTTCGGTCTGTTAAGGAAAAATACTTAGGACCCAGTTAGGACCCAGATAGGAATACTTAGGACCTAGTTAGGACCCAGATAGGGGTGGGCACTGAAACAAACAACTACAAAGCAAAGTGCCCAAAGCTGTACATCATAACACGTGTGCTGTTCTAAGCCACCGCAGATACCAGTGTTTCGGGAAACAAATTTTATATGTGCGCTTGGTTCAAGGGAAGCAGACGCTAAAAATTTCTTGGCCCGACGACTTACCAAGCGCAGAAAAAGAATTCATTCAACAAGACAAAAAATGTTATAAGATTACACATCAGTAGATGAGGTTTACACGAAAAAATAAACGATAAACAGTAAGAAGATAGAATACGGAACTGCGCATGCGCAAAAAGATATAAAAATTGATGCCATGAAATGTCAAGCCATAGCATCAGCATCGTAATACACCGGTTAAAGCCCACTCAAAATTTTCCGCAGAAGAAACCGCTGAAGGCAGGTCATTCCACTTGATTATGGTGCGTGGAAAGAATGAACGATCAAACAAATTTGTGCGCGCGGCATATGGGAGCAAATTATGGACACGTCGTTGTCTGGATGGACGCGACAAAAATGGCTTGACGTAAGTGTTTAAGATGCTGAGGTTTTTTTTATAAATTCATAAAAAAAATTAGTAGCGCAATTCTCTTTCTGGTTTCCAGTGTTGGGATGTTATCGTCGTGTTGTTTCATTACGGCTCCCTACGATGACGCAACGTGTGCGGCATGCCCCTCAACTCCCAGCGTGGAAAAGATTTGAACATCGCAGACTGGGTCCTCGAGGTCGCCCCTTCGTGTAGGCCGCCTGGGGTGACAGTGGCCTAATGACCACACAAAAAGGCCTAATAAAATTGCGAGGACACTTTGGCAACTAAAGTGTTGAGAGGCGAAAGCCGAGGACACTATGCCGTGACGACTTCCGGTGGATGTGACCTCACACCGTTCCCGTGTGAGGTCACATCTATATCCAAATTATACATCTTTCGGGGATCTTTTAAGTGTTAATTACGCTTAAATACACATTTTACCATCTAATTTGACACAAATCCAGCGTTTTCCCGACCATTCTGTGACAATTTTCACTATGCCGTGACAACTTCCGGTGGATTTGACGTCACACCATTCCTGTGGCTATATCGACGTCTGCGTTGTTTTGACGCAATTTTGTGATTTTTGACTATAATTAATTAACTAATTACTCTACAGTCATCAAATGTGGCTTCTAAGTTCATTTTTTCCTCCTCTATCTGAAGCAACCATTCGTTTTCTCCTATCTTTTTTAGTTCCCAAGTTTGCCAAAGGTTTGACGCCCTCTGCTAACGGAAGACAGTATGAGCCATTAAAGGCTTTCGCCTTAAAAGTTTATTGCTCTTCCTTTCCTTAGAATCATCGCCTCCATTTGGCGCCTCGGGGCAAGCGTTTGTTTAAATTTGATATACTCGCCAGTTGCGTTACGCGTTCCGAGTGAGGTCGGGCTGGCGAATGCAGTGAACTAGAACGCCAGCTGTTGTTGTGACTGAAGGAAGGATGAAAAGGAAATCGCACGAGCCTGCCCACTGGCTCGCGCTAAACCACAATCGCTGCCACGTGTAGACAGAAGAGAGTTGAAAGAGATTTGAAAGAATGAGAGACGCGCGTCGTAAAAACCGCGTCCGCCGAAGCGAAGACGCCGGTTTTATGAACAGATACCACAGTACCCCCCAAGAACGCCAGCGTTGGCAAAAGCATATTTATAGACATTTTATGCACGCGACGGGCCAACCACAAGGAAAGCACACGGACGCTACAAGCACGCGCGAGCGCGGACAAGAGCACGTGTGAGGGAGGCTAATGGTTATGGTGCTCGACTGCTGACCCGAAAGACGCGGGTTCGATCCCGGCCGCGGCGGTTGAATTTCTTTGGAGGCGAAATTCTAGAGGCCCGTGTACTGTGCGATGTCAGCGCACGGTAAAGAACCCCAGGTGGTAGAAATTTCCGGAGCCCTCCACTACGGCGTCCCTCACAGCCTAAGTCCCTTTTTAGACGTTCAACCCAAACAAACCAAACCAAACCAAACCAAACGAACTTGTCCTCGAACGCTACGGAGAGCGCATGACAAAGAGAGACTCTGCGCGTTCGAAAACCATAAAAAAGCTGCAACGTTCAAAGCAGTCTCTCCAGTCATCTCATGAGAATATTGTGCACTCATAAGCGACAGAAATTTTCACTCGGTTGTACGGTGTGTTTTATGGAGATCTTTGCTTTCCACCTAGTGATTCGCTGCGTACTAACTTAGAGCCAGTTTTTTTAAATGCTGTTGTTACTAGCTTTAGCATTATTGCGAGCTAACTATTGCATGAACAATTAAGTGATCTTTGCATAAGCTTCTATGACACGCCCGCCAGGTAACGGGGGTATCTGGAGTATCTGTTGCTGCAGCACATTTGCTTTGAAATTGCTTGGGCGGCCGTGTTTGGAGTGACGGGCCTATTCTTTCAATATTTTGCACGCGATCGCATGTTCCCTTTAACAATGGACTGTAGTGTACGAACAGAAATCAGGAGCACATGTAACAGGCGAAGGTGGGCTAGTTGATGGTTGACAATGGAGTGCCGCGCAAAACGACGAGGGACGAAGAGAGGAAAGCACAGGACAAAACGCGGAACTTCAACTAAGGTTTACTACAAGCAAAACCACATTTATACAAGATTCGTAATCACACCTGACAGACAGCAGACACCATCACATTATATTTCGCCTCCAAAATTGGGGGCGAAATTCTAGAGGCCCGAGTACTGTGCCATGTCAGTGCACGTCAAAGAACCCCAGGTGGTCAAAATTTCCGGAGCCCTTCACTACGGCGTCCCTCATAGCCGGAGTCGGTTTGGGACGTTAAACCCCAATAAACCAAATAAACCAAGTTGAATTCAGTATTCCTATCCAAGAAAGAATTCAACTATCTAGATGCGAACTTGTGCCACGCGCACCCAAGTGCCTGGGTGTCTGCTGTCTCTCAGGTGTGATTACGAATCTTGTATGAATGTGGTTTTCCTTGTAGTAAACCTTAGTTGAAGTTCCGCGTTTTGTCGAGTGCTTTCCTCTCTTCGTCCCTCGTCGTTCTGCGCGGTTGCGATATGCACTCCATTGTCAGCAATCGGGACATAGAAAGGTGAAAATTTATCGGTTAATTGCGTTCCTGTTTGTCCATCACTCCCAGTACCGATATTTAAGTTTTATGACTGAATGGCTGACTGACTGCGTTCCCGCATTTGAAAAAAAAAAAAATCAAAACAAAACATCTGCCCTGCAAATCTTAGGCGCTGAAATGTGTCGTACAAAAAAAAAAGCTTTCATGAGGTTTCTCGTCTAATTCTTGCTTGAATACCGGAAAAGGGGTTATAGATAGAAAGGAAGCCAATAATATGGCGTAATAAGGATTAGTAGTAGTAGTAGTAGTAGTAGTAGTAGTAATAATAATAACAATAATCGCCCGCTCGGCGCGACGCCTTGCGCTTTGGACAAATCGCAAATTGGCTTTTTGAGGTAAGGAAACGACGTAGCAACAGTCTCACTTTACCGGTGGACACATGAACCACGCATGATACGATTTTTCTTTACGCAGCCCCCCCCCCCCCCCCCCCCCCCCCCCCCCACAATTAAAGGTCGCCGGTTCGAATCCCTGCCTCGAGCTGGGTTCTAACGTAACTAGTAATTTTACGCCGCACAAAACGCTGAATCGTACGACACTATCCGGAACATTCTGCGGCAAACGGTTGGCATGATACGGTTGTTTTTACGCAGCCCCCGATTATTTCCGATACGCGGCACCGACTACTACTACAACGCCGACGGCTTTGCGACCGAATTCGAGCTGTGTACGCTATCGCGTAAAGATGATAATAATAATAGGGAATACTGTTGTATCGCATCCCGCATGACAACACCAGAAATATGACAACCAAAGATGAGAGCTAACCTTCAAGGGTGTAAGGCCGCGGAACCGCACCTACGGGTTTGAAGCTCGTGCGGCCTGGACATCATCACGGGCTCCTCGTCTGTCGTCGCCGTCACGGCGATTGGAAGCTACCTTATTGTGACGTCTTAACAGAAGTTCAGTGACGCCCACAGCAGGGCATCGATAATCGTTTCTCAACCCTGTCCTTCCGAAGAGATAAGCTGTCATGTTGCCAATCTGTGCACTTAGAACGAAACCTCTTGGTTCCGGCATTTATATCTCGGTGTCCTGCCAGCATATTTCAGCCCCGTTTTCATTTATACAAGCGACGACGACGAACAATTAGAAGCCGTCGTCAAACGCGCAGTTATACGTAGGAGATAATGTGGGACGTAAAACACCATAGCTGTATACTGCGTCAACAGTACACAATCGTACCGATGTTCCTGCGAACACGAATTAAACTCACCGCGGCTCCTCGTCTGTCGTCGCCGTCACGGCGATTGGAAGCTAGCTTATTGTGACGTCTTAACAGAAGTTCAGTGACACCCACAGCAAGACATCGATAATCGTTTCTCGACCCTGTCCTTGCGATGAGATAAGCTGTCATGTTGCCAATCTGTGCACTTCGAATGAAACCTCTTGGTTCCGGCATTTATATCTCGGTGTCCTGCCAGCATATTTCAACCCCGTTTTCATTTATAAAAGCAATGACGACGAACAATTATAGAAGCCGTCGCCAAACGTGTAGTTATACGTGGGATGTCAACGGGTTAAGCGACAGACATGGACGTAGAAGTACACAATCGTACCAATGTTCCTGCGAACACGAAAACTCACCGCGGATAAACACAAAGCAGAATTTCCCTACGAAAGAATGGAATCTGTGTGCGTACGCGTAATCTCCAAACACGCATCGGGTATGTTGCATACGTACTACATATAAACAAGGCGCGGCGAGCGCCGAAATACCGTATCTCGCAAAAGCGCGTGTTTCGTAAGATCGAGACGCTCGACTGCACCGGCGCCGTGCCACGATTTCTGTGGGGGAGTGACAGTTTCGGGCTCTGACGACACGTGTGAATGGATACGACGCATCGTTCGGGGCGCGTACAGCGCATCCCAGCGGCACGCGACCGAGGAGAGAGCCGACCGATTGATCACCACGGCAGCTACGATCGAAAGCGGGGAGGGGGGGGGGGGGGGGGGGGGGGAGATGTTTAGTAGACTGTGAGGAAGAAGAGCGCCTATTTATTATACAGAACGCTGCCCGAGCACGGCGGAAAGGAGAACAGGGCCCCGCGGTGACGAGAGGATCGCTTCACCGCTCGGCTCTCCTCAAATCACGCCGGCGGGGGCGCATGCCTGCGTGTCGCGAACGCAACGAGCGCTCGCGAAGGGCACGTTCAGGGGAGAGGACACGCGAGCGCGTTAGAGAAGCGCGACCGTACTACGCCGCTCGCGAAAACGTTCTACACGCGGCCCGTGGCACGACGTCGGGGCTCGCAAGCGCAAGATGGATCGAACAGCAGCAGCACGGCGCTCGCATGCAGCGACCGGTGCTCGGGCAAGCAGGCAGAGAGAGGGTACAAGCACTGACCACGGATTACGACCGGGGTGCCGGCGCTGCTCCTCCAAACTTGGTCATGCCCGCGGCTGGCTTCGTCGGGAGTCCCGTGCGGCGACCGACCCCTTCGGAGACGCAGTTGTCTGTTTTGCTCGCGTCTCTGCTGCTGCTGCGCCGCCTCTGCCTATGCAATCATTTAAATAAACTTGGCCGACCCAGAAGCGCGCGCGCGCGCGTTGCTGCCCAGGCAGGCGGTGGTGGAAGCGGCAGCAGCAGTCGCGGCGCCGTCGGCGTCGTCGTTCGACGTCCCACCCTCGTGGGCTAGGCTCGCTAGCCTCGGAGACTCAGCGGCGGTGCGTTTTTGTTTGTGCGCCTTTGGCGGAGGCGTGGGCCGCCGACTGGGCGCTCGCGAGTTGCTACAACACGCTAGCGCGCCGCCATGCCAGTCGCGGAGGCCGTGGGCGCTTTTCGCGGGCCGCGAAAATTTCCGTCGCGCTTGCGAGGCGCGCATCAGCTGATTCTCGCGCGTCCGTGCCACCATTTCCGTGACACGAGGAGACGAAGTTGAGAAAGCAACCAGTGCGCCCACTCTTGGTGTCAACTTCTCGCCGCGCAGAACGCTGAGTCCGCCAAGCAGCGGCGCTGAAGTCGCGTTCCTTCAAATTTTTGTAACGTGTATTTTTTTTCGCCACTACACTTTCACATAGTTTTTGAGTTCTCTTTTCTTGCCATGCCTGATGTACTTTTCGTATGCATCCATGTATGCATCATACGAGCTTTTTGTAGCAAGCAATGGAGCTCTGTAGGACGATACCGTTACGTTCTTTTGCTTCGCGGACACTCAAGGTGCCACTTTGCCTCAAAACATTGTAAAAAAGTAAAAACGAAAAAACGTCGTATAAAACAAATTTAATATTATTAACTGTTTATTACTGTTTTGAACAGTAAAGTTAAAAATAATATTTTTGGAGCAAAACTTGCGCGAACGGCGTAACGTAGTAAGTCAAGACAAGCCTCTTAGGTCTAGTGGCTTCCAGCGGCACTTGCCGAAAGGCTGGCAGCAGCTTGGAAGTTTGTTTGGAGTTAATTCTCTCTACCTGTCGCTTGTGACCTGCCGCTTTTCCTGTTATGAGCGCGGATTAAGGATCGTAGTGCGTTTCCGCCGGCCCAGGGAAAGGCCTGTGACCGAGGGGAGCACTGCTTACTTACTGTTCGGTGAACGGGAGCGGGTGAGTATACACCACTCTGGTTTCGAGCCGGTCTTGTAACGTTGCTTTCCTGAGCTTCTAGCCTGTGATGACGTTTGTGTTTCTCTCATTACCGCCAACTACAACGTGCTGGTCAGAGATGCGGCTTGCACGGCTATCTTAGTGGCTGCTACCGGGGACGGTGTTCCCCGATCGGCGCCGATGGTCGCAATCGAGCGATAGCGGTCCGCTCTGGCTTCGCATTGCATTCCGTTGTCTCCGCGCTGGTTTTTAAACGCATCTCCTCCCATTTGTCTGTTTTGCTCTTTCAGGCAATCCGGCACCATGTCTGCTTCAGCCATTTACATACTGGACCTGAAGGGCAAGGTGCGTATGGTAACGTATAACGGCGTTGCGTTAAGCGTTCGTCGACCACAGCGTCTCTTTGGCCGGCCTACCGGCAGCTGACAGGAAGCGGGCTTTCCCTGGGCCCCTCTCCTCACTTGCCTTTCGCTGCCTGGATAATTTTTACGTCTTTGTCGGCTGTCGCACAATATCGTTGAGTGTGGTTCGGGTTTTGCCGCTTGTTTGAGTGGGCGTGGCCTTGCTGAGAGCGCACAGATGGAAAAGATGCATAGCACGTCAGGACCGACGTTCGGCTCAGCCGGAGCGCAGTCGTGGCGTGGCGACATCGCTCACGAAACTAGCGATGCTGGAAGAGATCGGGGACAAGTTCAGACTAGCAGCGCAATACGAGCGCAAATTGCGGAGGCAGAAACTAAACTGCGAGTAAAGCGGAATTCAGGATAGCGGTCCCGGGAAGGGCCTCTGCTAGCTCTAGGCGAAAGTAGAATTTTCAAAGACCATGACCATTCGTTGCAACGTTAACCACAAATGCAGCCTTAGTTTTGTGATCTTGGTTGTTCTTCACCCTCATAGTTCCCTTATCGTCGAGACTTGCTCACCGTATTAAGCTTTCAGGATCAGCACACAATCCATTATGACAACTAATTGCATAATTGACCAGTTTAGAGGGTGACAATCAACTGCCTACAGTGCAGTTCCATTTATCTGAACTGACGGCATAGTGGAATGCTACATGTATTCTTGCTATTTTAGTCATAGCTTCCATGCTGTGGATCAACGGAACAAAACACTTTCTCGCATTCGCCGCCGCGGTGGCTCAGTCGTTATGGCGCTCAGCTGCTGTCCCGAAAGATGCGGGTTCATTCCTGTCTGTGGCAGTCGAATTTCAATGGAAGTGAAATTCTAGAGGCTTGTGTATTGTGTGATGTCAGTGCGTGTTAAAGAACCCCAGGTGGTCGAAATTTCCGGACCCTTTCACTACGGCGTCCCTCATAGCTTAAGTTGCTTTGGGACGTTAAACCCCGACAAGCCACAAGCTACTTTCTCACATTCGAACAAGTGGGCAGGTAGCTTACGACTGCGGTCGTGTTAGTGCTGCTTGGAACTCAGCTCCCTGATGCTTCAGGATAGTCGGTGGTTTGACGGCATTCTGTCCGCTCAGACAGCGTAGTTGTGTAGGTGCAATTCAGGGGTCAGTGACCGTTTTTAGAACAAAAAATTACATTTTGGAAGTTCTCCAGCTCCCTTGCTCACTGTTCTGACATCCCACTTTGTTTTAGTCTGGAACTGGCCCATAATTTCTACCGCTGTGAGAGGTTAGCCATTGCAACTCAAGTAAAATTGTAGCAGCTACCCAGCTCCTCACTTGTGGGTAGGCAAAAGTGGCTTGGCATCAAGATTCATAAATCAAACGCTCGTAAACCTCTTCTGAGTACGAGACATATAGGAAAGACGCGAGTTGTTCAGCGCATAGTTTTTAAGGCAGTGTGTTTTGCAGCAGGGTTTTATATTGATGAACACACTTGTCTTGTGTGGCTTGGGCTGGCTATGAGTTGATTTTTGTTTTGAAAAATTCACATACTTCAGCACCTGTCAGGAAGATGATATAGCCAATCTGAAAATGCAACTTACTTTTGACATGATACTCAATGTGTTGCACGTTGACAGGACATAAATAGAATGATATTACATAAATAGGATGCAAAATCAATAGGACTGCCGATGAAAAAACTGGGCTTTGTTTATGGTAGAAGAAGATTTGGTTTATTGGCGTTTAACATCCCGAAGGCTATGAGGGACGCCGTCGTGAAGGGCTCAGGAAATTTCGACCACCTGGGGTTCTGTAACGTGCACTGACATCGCACAGCACACGGGCGTCTAGGATTTCGCCTCCATCGAAATTCTTCCGCCACGGCCGGGATCGAACCCGCGTCTTTCAGGTCAGCAGCTGAGTGCCGAAACCACTGAGCCACAGCGGCGGGGAGAAGAAGATTTACACAACACATGTTCGAGCTAGTTATGTTCAAAATTATACAAGGCTTCATGTGGGCACATTTTGCAAAGTTTAGCTGGTGGCGTTGTATCGTCAGTGCTTTAGGGACCTGTAGTGGTGGCATATTTCACTGCCTCACTCTGTTACCTGTTTATTCGTCTTCCCTTTTGTGCATTCTTCTCGCAACGTGCATGCTTATATTGTGTACTCCAGGGCCTCCTTGTGCTCTCTGGTTGAGCGTCTGGCGGACTGTTGTCTCTGCGCAGGTGCTGATATCGCGCAACTACCGTGGTGACATGGACATGACGTGCATCGACAAGTTCATGACGCTCCTCATGGAGAAGGAAGAGGAAGGCTGCGTGACGCCCATCCTGCGGAGCGGGGAGGTCGCCTTCATGTACATCAAGCACAACAATCTCTACTGTATCCTCCTGGTGGCTGTGGGGTTTGCGTGTGCACGCATTTGCCGTCTATTTACCGCACTCCCGACGCTCGACTTTAATGCAAAACCTTAAAGGTGCACTGAAGAAGAATCTGAACTCATATTTTTACCGCTAAAACTCAATCTACACGTTCCGAGCGTTCTTGGAATCTTTAAATTATTCTCCTGTGCGGCCAATTTCCCTAATTTAAATCGGATCAATGTCAGGCTCCCACTTTTTTTTTTTAATTCCCCACAAACGGTAGGAGGAGTCGACCAACCTTTCACCCAGTCTCGTGGCGGCTTGCCGCTCTACCATCAGCAAAGTGATATGTAGTGATCGGCAAAAGCAAAGAGTTTACTATCGCAACTAAAGAGGACCTCCATTGGGCACTGTGCAGGAGTATTCACATGCTGTACAACTCACTGCTGTCAGAACTGCCACTATCGCAGGGAATGCAGAAAGCATGGGGCATTTTTCTAGTTAACAAGACATTGAGCACAAATCGAACTTGGTGTATAACAGTAAGTTAGCTAATTCTAACAACATGGAGGCTAAATTTCACTGAACATGGAGCTTCCATAGTTAGCATAGCTAATAAATGAAACAGGTATCACTGCCTACAGCCTTTTTCGCAAACAAGCTATAATGGAGTCAAGTACGGCTTTTGTCATGGATCTTCGAGCTTAAACTACACAGCCTTGCACTTTGAGCCAGTAGCCATGGAGTCCACAGTTCCCTTGATATCACAACATATTCTACAAGTTTAAGACTTATGAAGCAGGTTTAAGGCAAGGGATGGGAAAAGAAAGGTCTTCGGTTTTACGTTTTTGTTTGGCCGCAGAAAGCTAAACCATAGAATTTGCGAAGAGTAAATTTGATTGGAGCTGTCCTAAGTGATCCCTTAAAATTAGAAAGCTTTAAAAGTTTTGAACTGTTTGGATCGGTGTTTGTTGTCAGAGGAGCTGTAGCAGGGCACAGTGTGTGTGTGTGTGTTGTCCTTGACCTCCTCATTCGCCAGTGGTTGCGACGTCCAAGAAGAATGCCAACGTCGCCCTCATCTTTGCATTCCTTCACAAGATAGTCACTGTGAGTGAAACTCTCTTGCTGGATGATCGTCTTCTGTGGCAAAATGTCGCAACTCAGCGGCCAGTAAAGTGCATGCGAGTGCTGGGTGTGTGCAAGGACGTTGTGGTCATCGTAATGGATCATCATTTTTATTGGGGCATCATTTGTAAAGGCGCTCTCTGGCACACCTTGGCACACCCGTCATTGTCTGCTTTAGCCTTCGCGAAGAGCAAGTGAAAAACACTTAGGAAAAGAATCAACAGATCACAGCATCCTTGCTTTATAGGGATTCCTGTCTCGTGTAATACAGCGTATGCTTAAGCTGTCAGTGATGGCATAATTTCATCTTTCTTTTTGTTCTTGGAGTCTTGAGCCTTCCACTGCTAGTAATGACTAGTTCTCATGGGTATGACGAATGCCTTCGCTACAGTTTTTTTTTCTTTTGCTGATTGGGATTGATTTGGATTTTGTGAAGACAGGTACCCCCATTGGGATGCCAGAATATTATACAGATTAAAAAAAAAAAACTCAGTGGGGCTCGCCTGGGCGTCAGTGGTTGGTGTTAAGGAACTATGCTCATTGAAAATTGAATATTGGTTTTTTGAGGAAAGGAAATGGTGCAGTATCTGTCTCGCATCTCTGTGGACACCTGAACTCTGCTGTAAGGGAAAAATAAAGGAAGGAGTGAGAGGAGAAAGGAAGGAAGGGGTGCGGCATTGGAGGGCTCCTGGAAGGCTCTGGAATATTTTCGACTGCCTGGAGGATCTTTAACTTGCACTGACATCGCACAGCGCCCATAGCCGCCGCAGTCAGGTTCGAACCCAGGTACTCCGGCCCGATAGACGAGCGCCTTAACTATGGAGCTGCCGCGGACCACACCCCAATTTTTTTTCTATTTTTAAAAAATTTTTCATTCTTGGCACCTTTGTCCTAGTCAGCTTCTTTTAACACCGCGACATCGGTCAGTGTATCGGTGTGCAGGGCTTCAGGGCTTCGCTTTCTCAATGACATGTCCCCTCTAATGCTCCCAGATCAAAATTGTGAACAATCACCTCGACTGTGCAATGAATGCCAGTGGCAGCTGTGCCTTCTTGACTTGTGGCTGTGAGAGTTGCTGACGAATGCTTGTACCTTTCCCCTCCTCTAAACTTTTAACACTAGGCGCGATGGAGTTTGACTGCTTGAGTCCTGCAACGCTTTTCATCTTGGCACTCCTTGTCTGCTTGCAATGCTGACACCAACTAAGCTATGGTGCTCGGCTGCTGATCTGAAAGACGTGGGTTCGATCCCAGCCGCGGTGGCTGAATTTCGATGAAGGCGAAATGCCAGAGGCCCGTGTACTGTGCGATTTCAGTGCACGTCAAAGAACCGCGGGTGGTTGAAATATCCGGAGCCCTTCACTACGGCGTTCCATAGCCTAAGTTGCTTTGGGACATTAAACCCCCATAAACCAAACCAAACCAAACATTTAATTTTTTTTCCCGTTCGTTTTGAACCCCTGTCATTGGTGTTGCCTGCCACGGCCTACATCACCAGGGAGCTGCAGCTAGTGACTGACGGCGAAACGGGGGGAAAACAAAACGAAATGCTGCAAAATACAGTTCCACCCACCTGAGTGTTAGCGATCCTTTCATCATCATAACCTTCCATGCTCCACTCCCTCAGTGCTGTCTTTAGAACACACGTTAGAGCATTAGATGCAACAGTAGCTTGGTTTGGGCCAGTTGGTAACAGTTGGTCCGATCTACATCTGTGTCATCCGTGTCTTTTTTGCACTGTGTTTTAAAAAATTAGAGCACTGGGATTGCATAGAACTCGAGTCTAAATTGGAACTACTATTCTGCTTGGTAAATGCATGAATGAAATGTATTGCTTATTTGGTTTTGCACTCGGCTTTTGACTTTATTAACAAATTGCAAGGACACTTGGTAGCTTGGTGCTTTTCTGAAACAGTGAAACGCTACCCTAGATTGTAAATAATATAGTGAAAGCTTGCTACCTACTTATCACTGCTCCATGAGCAACTGACTCTGCTAACTTTATCTGGGTTCACATCTGTTATGTAATGTCATGCTATAGTTAACTGCAGAAACATTAGCTGTCTATGAAACTGAAAGCACATTGCAAAATGGCGCTATGAACTGGTGCTTTGGCAGACGTCGCACAGTGGCAAATTATGCATTGTAATACGTGTTAGTGTCTTCCATATGCAGTCTAGAGCTCTAAATTAGAAAGTGGAATCTGGTTTCAGCGTTAGCCCTGATATAAAATGGGTAAAGGGAAGGCGGGGTTGAGACACAATTCGGCAGTAAAACCAAAAAGTCGTACTGGGTATCCAGTGCTTCCATGGAATGCAATTTGGGAACTTCTGGTGTTCGGAAAGAAAGCTTCATTGATTGCGCACATTTTTGGAAATGCTTGTTGGGGATCCTCTCAACACGAGCTTTCATGTGAGGCCTTCAGCGTCTTGTTGTGGGAGTCTCCCCCCAACGTTCGGTGGTGCTGTGACGATTGCGCAGGTGTTCAGCGAGTACTTCAAGGAGCTGGAGGAGGAGAGCATCCGGGACAACTTTGTCATCATCTACGAGCTGCTGGACGAGCTGATGGACTTTGGCTACCCGCAGACGACGGACGGCAAGATCCTGCAGGAGTTCATCACCCAGGAGAGCCACAAGATGGAGCTGCAGCCCCGGCTGCCCATGGCCGTCACCAACGCGGTGTCGTGGCGCTCGGAGGGCGTCCGCTACCGCAAGAACGAGGTGTTCCTGGACGTCATCGAGTCGGTGAACCTGCTGGCCAACGCGGGGGGCAGCGTGCTGCGCAGCGAGATCGTGGGCTGCATCAAGATGCGCGTCTACCTCTCCGGCATGCCCGAGCTCCGGCTGGGCCTCAACGACAAGGTCCTCTTCGAGAGCACCGGCCGTGAGTGGAGCCTCTTGGGCTGTTGCTCTCTCTCTTGTACAGCGAGAGCTGTTATCGACGCGGTGGCGTCGTTGGCGTAATTTCCTCTTGGGGGGGGGAGCATGAGTGGAGCCACTTGCCTTGCTCTGTTGGGCTGTTGCTCTCTCTTGTACAGCGGGAGCTGTTATCGAAGCGTTGGCGTCGTTGGCGTATATTTCCACTGGAGGAACGGGGTAGTGTCATGTGACCCCACTAAGCGAGGGGTACAGTTGGAGGGAAAGGGGGGTAGGAAAGCTCAAATCGCAGTTAAAGCAGTGGCCTAGGAAAAGAAATAGAGTAGTCGATTGATTTTCCGAACTCCGATAAATCGGCCTTGCACGACATTTTGGACTTTCTTGAGGTACTGACACTCACCTCATGAGAATGTGTACTATTGATGATCAATATTTCAGACTCTGCAGAGTCCGAAAATTCAATTTTTCGGACTAAAATAGACTCCAGCCATACGTTGGAGACCGTTTTTCTGCTGAAAGTTTGGTTGTTTTCCTTTTCAACCTAACATAGATGCGAGTGGGCATCGCTGCCACAGTCAATCAGCTCTACATCGCCATAAAAGGTGCCATCTTGATTTAAGTGGAATCAATCGGATGGTCTGGCTTGAATAGGCATGGCTGTCTGTTTCTCATTATTGCCACTCGCATTAATGGCACGCTTATTGTTGCCATTGCGGTGGCTTACATGGAAGAGCACTTCAGCTAGAGTGCACAGTCACGTCGAAAACAAGACAGATGGTTGGGGAGGGCTGTCGAATGCCCTAACTTCCGCTCACTTGTTCCTGCGGGTTCCCACACTGTCTCAGTTGGTGACCGTTGTTGCTTAGGGAAACAGGCTTTGTTATCGCTTCACACGGCACACGTAGAACGGTGTGTTCATGACGTGACCCGCGGCTGTATTGCAGTTTGGTATTATTCATGGCGTCAGGTGGTGTGAATGTGACAAAAGCATGATCCTGGCTCAAACGTGATCCAATGTTATCACTTGCTAACGGAACTTGGGATGCAGAGAAGTTCGCAATTTTTGAAGCCGCTTTTCCGCAGCCAAGTGATTTTAGAGCTAAAGGTCTACTACTCTAGGTACAACTGAGAGTTTCGCCTGGCTTTGCGTGTTTGACCTTGAATCCCGACCAAGGTTAAACCAAGCACACACCCCGAAGACTGTGTATGACTGTCTTGCTGCGCATAGCCATGGTATGCCTGTATGGTATAGTCATAGCTAATGACCAGCGACCACATGACCGATGGCCAGTGGTCACTTGACCTTTGACTTCGACCTTTAGAGCTGAGATTAGTATCACCTGATGTGACGTCATGCGATGATGGTGCAATGACGTCACAACAATCTTCGCTATATATACCGCCAGCTTTGCTTTCGCTCGTCTACTAGGCTAAGCCAGGTTGAAACTCAGCCAATTTTTTGTTAAGTTCACGGATTTTTCAGACTGCTGTATTATTTCGACCATTTCTGTGGTCCCGCCGAGCCTGAAAAATCAGTCACCAATTGTAGTAGGCATGACAGAGCAGAGGCTGTAGAGGCATAGCACGGATGGTGAGGGACCTGGCACCTGTGGAGCCGGGAGCAGGTAAGATGCTGCGTCATAAGTCAAGTAGGCATAGCGGAAGACCTATTGCTGTATACTCACACTGTGCAGCATCGCATAAACGTTGAAATTGGTTTTGAGGTGATGAAAGGTGCAGTAACTGTCTCACTTTTCGGCGGACACCTCAACCGCCCCTTGAGGGAAGGGAGAAAGGTGGGAGTGAAAGAAGAAAGAAAGTAGCTCCGTAGTGGAAGGCTCAAGAGTAATCTCGACCAACTGGGGGACCTTATGACAAAGCACATGGTTGCCTTTTGCATTTCACCTATATCGAAATGCGGCCGCCGTGGTTCCTAAATATTTATCACGTCTTTTTTAATGTTTGTCCCGGGATGGGTCCTGTCTCATTATAAGGTCTTTTGGATCTATACTCTTTCACCAGAAAGAGTGAACTGTGAGGAAAAATCTGTTATATACACTGCACTCTTTCTTTTAAAAGAGCCTTGAATGAAAAGATGATTTTTTGAAACAGGGCTCAAGCAGGGACAGACGTTAAAGAGCAGCACCGGGGTTTGTTTTTTTTTTACTTCAGCACATTTGACTGATACTTTCAGGGTAGGTTCTGCAGATTCTTCTGAGCCTTTTGACAAATTTTTGCTGTCGGGCAGTGCTTTGTTTGTTTCACTGCAGGTGAATTTAAAATTTCCCATTTCGTGACCTCAATTGGGGCAATCTCTATACTGGTAGCCTTGCGGGTTTGACGTCATGAGCTGCACGGCTGTCGATATTCGCTCTGCGCTCGCTGAAAGAAATAAAATTTCAAGCTTACTTTTGTTCATTTTAGACAAATCAAAGCTGTCATTTAAAGTCACCAATTTAACCAATGAACGTGCACAAGAGAGGCCTTGTGACACTATATGTGACGTCATATCTCTGTGGAATCGTGATGCCATTTTTTTTGGATGAAACCCAGTTTCTCCTCAGATTTTCTAGTTTTAGTTTTTGCTGTTTTCAGATTATTTTTTTTTAATGTCTTGAAAAAGTGTTGAAACTAAGACGGGAAGGAAGGTCCACGAAGTATTATCCGATAGTCAGGTCGAAGTGTTTGGAAATGTACCACAGTGGCCCCTTAAGTGCTGCACAATAACTAGCACAAGTTGCTACTCAGATTTCAAGGTCGCTATCCTAATTGGCTTGCAAGTTTTATTTTTCTTTCGGTGCACCACTGTGTGATAGTAATGTATGCCTTCTGTCTTGCCCCGCCGCGGTGGCTCAGTGGTTACGGCGCTTGGCTGCTGACCCGAAAGATGCGGGCTCGATTCCAGCCGTGGCAGTCGCATTTCGATGGAGGCGAAATTCCAGAGGCCCGTGTGCTGTGCGATGTCAGTGCACGTTGAAGAACCCCAGGTGATCGAAATTTCCGGAGCTGTTCACTACGGCGTCCCTCATATGCCAATATTTTCTAAAATAAAATCCCATATGAATCCCATATGAAAACCTCCCGCATGCAAAGCAGATGTTCAACAACGTTGGTAAGTTACTACAAACTGACCAACAATTTTATGATTTTCAGTGCTACTTGGGCGGCAATTGATTGATGGAATCGTCTAATTCAGCTGGACCACTTACTGTCGAGCACTCAGCCTTTCAAAAGGGCTTCACAAGAGAGAGGAAGTGTGCTAAATCCTCAGCATTCGGTGTTGCAGGTAGCGGTAAACACAAGCGCGTATCTATATTGCTCGAGCTATTGATCGATTCGCTCTCGTCCTACCATACACTTGCCGTCCTGGTTAGTTCAGTTGGTAGAGTAACTGCTCCGGTGAAGCGGTGGTCCCGGGTTTGAACCCCGGACCAGGACGAATTTTTCTTTAACTACGAAGTTTCTGAGAAAGCTGTATAGCTTTCCTTTGTAGCCGTATGGCTGCGCTCGGGTGGATGTCAGTGAGTAATTACTCCCTTATTACAAATCTACTCCGCCTTGGGGGATTCCCCTAAACATTTGACGTGGAAAAAAAAAACCGTTGGGTTGGAAGTACTAATTAACCTCATGCGATGTGTGTCCGTGCAGGGGGCAAGAGCAAGTCGGTGGAGCTGGAGGACGTCAAGTTCCACCAGTGCGTGCGGCTGTCGCGCTTTGAGAACGACCGCACCATCTCCTTCATTCCACCGGACGGCGAGTTCGAGCTCATGTCGTACCGGCTCAACACCCACGTGAGTAGGGCCTGCTGGTTGCACGCGTGCTTTGAGTGTGCGCAGGGAAGGTTGGACGCTAATTTGTGGGCCATGTGGTATGAGTAGTGTGTGACGTGTTAAGGATGAAATGTGGGAATGAATCATATGGTTAATGCTGCACACCTAGTGGTGAGTTTCAGTGTTGAGCACCATAAGTCACTAGAAATTTGCTTCTAGGTTGTTTGAAGAGGTTTAGGGGTGGTGCAAAAAGACAAGCTGCATTTGGAATGGCCATTTTTTATGGATGGCTGCATTGCGTTCTAGTAAAAAATGTTTCCTGTCTGTATGGGTAGGTGGCAGCACTAGGTTGTTTTGAGGTGGTCGTTGCACCTGAATGTCATGGGGACTTTCGGTTGTCAAATGCTGCTCTTTATCAGTCCGTGATGGCCGTGTTTCAATGGAAGCGAGGTGCAGAATAAAGGATGTAGCTGAAATTCACCCTTTAGAGCATGCAGTTGACTGCACATAATGATACTTAGGTTAAAAAAAAAGCAAATAGGGGGGGGGGGGGGGGCTCATCATGCAAGTCGGTTCATTATGCGAGTAAATGTGGTAATAATGAATTGAATGTATGCCGAGCTTGTGAAAGCGGTCGCTGCCCGTCGTCCGTGTACACAACTTGCACCGTGATTTAGTCGTGAGGAGCTTCATAATGTGCACAAAACTACTCACTGCTTCCTCTGGCATGGTGGCAATAAGTTAGTGATTTTTTCACTGCAATTTGATTTCCCAAAATGACCAATTTTTCAAATGTTTTCATGGTTCCTAGAAAGTCTGAAAAATCGCTCATCGACTATATATATAGTATATTCGGTCACCAGAATGATAGGTGTTCGATTCACGAATCGAATAATTCAAAAGCTTGCTATTTGATTCATATTTGAAATTTTGAGTATTTGTGGTATTTGCGACTTTGTAAGTATGTATTCGAGTAATGTGCCTCTGTAGTAGGATGCAGCTTAAATCTGCAGTAAAGCTCCATCCATATTAAGGACTGTCACACAGAATTCCTCCACGACAAAGAAGCAGTTCTTTGTTAAAACTTCTCTTGTTACTCAAACAAGAAGCTAATCGCAAGAAAAAAAAATTTCAAGGTCTAGAATTTTGATGCCTGGCTTGTTTCATGTAGTTAGACAGTCAAAAGTTGATTTCGTTTACTTTTTTTTAATTGGCCAGCGGAGTAATACAGCATGTCGTGGAATACGGCGGCCCAGTGTTGCCAACTGCTTTTTTTTTTCCGAGCAAAAGCACTACTTCACAAGGTCAAAGTAGCGGTAGGGCTGAGGGTTGTGCTTGATTAGCTGAGTGGTGCAAAATAGTAGCATCAGTCACGTCGTTGACGCCGGTTGTCTAGCTCGAGGGCAGATTCGCTTAGTGGCTGCGTTACCTTGAGAGGTCAGCACCTCGGCCGGGCCTATATGCGATGTGTCTCTCTGTGTGTGTGTGTGCAGGTGAAGCCCCTTATCTGGATTGAGTCTGTGATTGAACGCCATGCCCACAGCCGAGTAGAGTACATGGTCAAGGTGGGTACACCCTTTGGTATCCGGTTTCTGGGCCATACATTTACAGGGGAACTGCATAGGTTTTAGAAATCGACTAGCTTAAGATGGTCGAATCTGTGAAACTTACAGGTAAAGCACGCGAAGTCCTTTTGGGCTACCATTTGAAACGATGACATAATTGCCGATTAAAATCGCGACGGCCTTCCAGCTTCTCCACAGCGCACAACGCTAAGTGGGGGACACATGATGACATCATCGAAGGTATCGGTAAATTCACAATGCATAAACGCGTAGTTTGAAAGTAAAAAAACCAGCACCACAGAAGGCAAAGCCCGCCGAGCGTTGTTTGACAGCATCCAACGAGGTAAGGCAATGTGTGGCTGACGGCAGCGGTAATTTGAAGTCATACCTTCCGTAACGTCACACTGAACTTTCCCGCACTCCTCTGGTGCCTTAAGGAGGAGCGCAAGATTCCATCGTCGGTTACGTCACTATTTTTAATGCGAGTGCAAAGACACTTGGCATGCTTCACCTGCAGCCTGTATAGATTTGAATCCTTGAATATAGCGAAATTCTCAAAGTGACGCAGTTGCCCTTTAAGCATGTTGTGCAATACATGCTCATGCTTGTGTGAAATGCGGATGCCTTGCTTGGTCTTCTTCCATCTCCACCCAGTGTCTTTGATTTGTGGTTTAGTTTTCTTTTGGGTAAGTTTTTGTGTCAGCAGCTGCAAGTGTGGTCACAATAATGAAGCTGGAAGGACCCAGCCATGTGAATTCACTGGTGCTGTCGGTGCAATCAGCATGTTCTACTAACAGCCCCAGTGCATAAAAACATTTAAGGGGGGAGCCGGGTCTTTAAAAAAAAAATTTTATTAATGAAGTCACAGTTAAGAAATCTTCAGGGATAATGTATTTTTGTGTGCCGATTCTAAATACGTCCTTTAATTTCCTGTAAAGCAATTCCTTGAGCATTTGTGTAATTTTTATGCATGTATTTTGTGAAGAGCTTTGGAAAAAATTTCTGGCGGGGAAACTTGCTGAAATGTATGCCTTTGCGTTCTCTTGGCACCAAGTAATGCAATAAGGGTAAAATTGTCTTCCTGCCTATCATAGAACTTAAGTTATAAGGTTTAGAAGTTGTCGCTTCAGAAATGAGAAGAAAAGTGTGTATTCCTGTTTCTGAAGTCGCAGCTTCAGTACCCTATAACTCAAGTTCTATGAGAGCCAGGATGATAATTTTACCCTTATTGCATTCCTTGGTGCCAAGAGAACCCAATGGCATACATTTCAGCGAGCTTCCCGCTATAAATTTTCTCCAAAACTCTTCGCAGAATACTTGCATAAAAATTTTATAAGTGCTCAAGGAATTCTTTTACATGAAATTAAAGGACATATCTGGAATCAGTGCACAAAAATACATGTGCCTTTCATAACTATGACTAGATTATTAAAATTTTCGTTTAAAGACCAGGCTCCCCCCTTAACACATGTTGGTACCACTTGTGAAATGGTATGTAGTAATTCTAATGAGGTCGATTGTTGAGCTAGTTGGTTTATGATCGTATAATTGTGGTTCTTCAGTATAAATATGCGGTTTTTCAAATAAATCTTCAGTTGTCAGTGTAGCAGCGTCCTCGTCTGCATGTTTCTTCGACGTCCTTGTTTCCTTTCTGCTGCTCAGTTATACAGTAATCCCTCGTTATAATGAAGTCAGTGGGACTGCGAAAAAATTCGTTATAAGCGATAATTCGATTAAGTGACCGCTCGAAAAAAGTTAAAACAGTTGAGATTTAATTGCGCCACAACTGCAAGAAAGCTGGCGAATCAGCTGCAGTGGTTGCTAGGCAACGGCTCAAGGTCGGCCTCTGTGCCTCGTCAAAGCACCGCGAAATCGAAAGTTCGTGGCCAATGTAGTTTTCGCTACAAAATTTTCTCGTAGCACAGTTGTTACTTCTACCAGCAACTACCAGCGATCCTCAAAGATGATACAGTTTTCAAATTTCTTATAGCAGAGTTTATTATCTATATCAAGAACAAGCTTTAGCTCATTTTTGTGATCCGGACGGGATCCAGGCTGATCGACAGGCCGGCAGGCTCGGCTTACTTCACGTTCACACAAGAAAATACAAAGCAGCCATGCTACCATAAAGTCTGCCTCCTAGATTCGAGCAACGACAGCATGCCTGTGCAAGAGTGGAGCTTTCGGCAACGATGCCGCCCGCAGGAAGGCTGGGTGACAAACTGCGCACTGCTCCCTGGTCGCCGCTAAGTCTAGCTGGTTTCACATCAATGCCGCAGTTGTTAGCGCTTCGGGACTGGACAGCACTCAAATAAAGGCGCTACACTCTGCACTCCTTTACTGTCAACTAGTCCCATAATAAAAGATACGTTAGATTTCCGCGGCGCCTCTAGCAACGAAGCTAGCAGACGGCAGGTAAACAGCATCAGGCAGGAGCAGCACCAAAGTGGCTATTGGATGAAATTTGCTTGTATCGCAGTCATCACCTCTAGCAGCAACTCGGTATTGGCCAACGATCATCAGAAATGATGCATTTTTTTACATTAATCTATCCCAGGGCTTGCTATGAACTTGAACAAACAATACTATCGCGTTTTCAGACGCCGTCGGCCGGCATCAAGGCTGGCAGGTCACAGCCGGTCTCGACGCGCACGAGCGAGCACGTCGAGACTGGCTGTGGGCAGGCCGGCCCGGCTCAAAGGAGCACACCCTACGTCATCATGACGCTGCCGCTCTCCGCACTCACATTGGCTCCCGCTTCCCGTCGTTGCTTTTGCCGCGAGCGGCCCGTCGTGACATTTAGCAGGTTGGAAGCAGGCAGCGAGCTGCGATCGGACGTTGTGGCGCCGTTTGCAACTTGGCGCCGAGGTGAATTGCGCTCGCTTTTCGCACACGTGTCCCCGCCATAACAACAAAATTCAGTCGCCCTACCAGGCATTTAGAACGTTTGTCTAGTCGAATGGCGCGAATCGAGCATGACCGGCCACTTTTCCGCAACCAAGACACCGCTTTTTTCTGGCATCGCAGAGCGCGAGGAGAACTTTATTTTCGTGTAGATTCTGTCACGGGGAACACCAGGAATGCGCTTCCGACCGAGATTAACAGTTCGGGTGCGCTGCACCATGGAATTTGGCCCCGCTGAGCAGGGGACACTCGGCACTCTCTTGGTGCCCGTTTCCAGGCAGGGCACCGATCGTGGGTCTGGTACTTTTGTGGCCTGTTCTATGCCTGCATGAGTCTGATTCGTCAGTGGTATTAATTTGGCATTGCATGCGCGAAGCGTTGCCGCCACGGCGGCGATGCCTCCGCTCGCCACTTCGCTCTAAGCGGGTCAAGCTCTTCGTGCGCTTCGAGTAATGCGGCTTAAAATGCATGCGCTTAGGTCGGGACCGGAAGAAATTTCGAATAAAGCGATATTTCGAGTAAAGCGATGTCGTTATAACGAGGGATTACTGTAGTAACTTTACTCCTCTTAAAATGAACAGCACAGGGTATTGCAAGTCTGTTGAGCTGAAAAGAGGCACGGAAGTCCAGAACTGCTTTTTAGGAGTTTGTCACAACTTGAGCGGCCAAATAATCATGCTGTGCTGAAGCATATAGGCACTGTGAGAAAATCAGCACTGAGGTGAGCAAGAATGATTCAAGGGGCTGCGTGCGTGTAAACATATTGTTAAACACTGTGGGAAAAAAAAAAATACTTTGTCAGGCGACGCATATCAGCTGCTGTTACTAACCACATAGAGTTGTTGTGGGCTTAAGTTTCTTCTGTAATTGTAATATGTAATTAATTTGTTCTTTCCTCGAATCTGTCTGACATTGGCCAAAGGCTACATTAGACATTGTTGCCAAAGGCATAGTGACATAGTCGAGCCGCCGCGGTGGCTCAGTGGTTATGGCGCTCGGCTGCTGGCCCGACAGACGCGGGTTCGATCCCGGTCGCGGCGGCTGAATTTCTTTGGAGGAGAAATTCGAGGCCCGTGTACTGTGCGATGTCAGTGCACGTTAAAGAACCCCAGGTGGTCGAAATTTCCGGAGCCCTCCACTACGGCGTCTCTCATAGCCTTAGTCGCTTTGGGACGTTAAACCCCATAAACCAACCGAATAGTCGAATCTGGCTACAGAAAAATTCACAGGACTCGCCAAAAATTTATTGGCGAGGTCAATCTGGAAGAGGGACAGATCAGTATAGATAGGTCAGAAACAATGTTTATATCCAAAGCCCAGTCATCTTCAGCAGCTTTCGCCGCCTCACTGTGTTGTTGGCATTCCTCTGTTTAGTGTAATCTCGTCTTGCAGATATCGCCGACCAGTCTGTCGGGATTTTTCAAGTGTCTTAAAAAACGGCCTTATAAAAAAATGTTCTTTTTAAACCTCTTATGTAGTTGATGGTTTTCTGCAGTTCTGTACAGTTCCTTGCAGTGACTTCTCTCTGGATATCAGCTGACACCGCGCTATCGCTGCATGGCTGTGGTTGTTGTTGAGCGCTTGTAGTCAAGAAACATAGAGTTTCTTACTATTACCTAGAGGGAAAGCTGGCGGTGCTGCCCTTCAGCCACCATGGACGCTCAAAGCATCATGGGGCGGTGAGCTACTTGTTGCGGCACAGTCGTAATTTTTCGGGAACACAGAGTGGCACTACTAAGATGTTTCATTCCGAAAAAGCTGTTCGTGTGTGCGCAGACGACTTTCGCGCGAACGCAGTGTGCAAAAGCCATAGTAGTGAAAATGCATAGACACACGACGCCAATAAAAGGTTTTACTTTTCTGAAATGCCATTAAAAAACATCTTAAAGTATCTAAGCAATAACATTTTTTTTTGAAAACGTATTTACTTTTAAAAATGCGCCTGTTAATTACGAAATATTAGTTTTTATAGTGTTCATTACTTGGCCAATAGGAGAGCGAGTCGTCTCTTATTTTGGGCCAACTTTGCACTTAAATGCTTTTCTGCTCGTTTGTTGCAATCATTAGACCAGATATTGAATGTTGGGACGTTTGTAGTTATCAAACAGCTTTATTTTTCTATTATTTTTTGGCCAGAAGTTGCAGTTCCGCAACAAGTAGCTCACCGGCCCATGATGCTTTGAGCGCCCATGGTGGCTGAAGTGGTCTCGAGGGGTCGCCATGCAAACTCCCATAGACGGGCTGCCAGCTTTCCCTCTAGGTAATAGTAAGAAACTCTATGTCAAGAAAGCCCAGATAGGAAAGCAAACACACTGTGGTGGGTAGCGTGTAGTGCCTGTCATACGAAGTACCACGATGGGAAGGCGGAGATGATGAGAAAGGTAAGAACACAGAACAGCCAACACACCGCCTGCAGGCACCCCATGCTTTCGTAGTTAGGTTATTAAGTTGCTGTGTTGATCTGAGCACCTTGATGCTGGAGGTCTGTTAATGTTTACATTTTGTGATTCGCATAAGGTGAGAAGAAGTGAAACGCTAGCGACAAAGTCGTGATGCTTTGTTTCTCATTTGTGATCCACCCTTTAAAGATTTGCGTCATTTTCGTCATTTATAGTTTTGGGGTTTGCTGATTCCTTTGTGGGCATTAGGGAGGAAAAACGTCACTTGGCCAAGCTCCTTGAACTACAGCTACGAGAGTTTGAATTATGTAGTATGTGGTGCAACAGTTCAGATGCCTATTTTCACATGATGTACGATGTGGTCACCAAACGCTGATCTGTGGAGCTTTTGTTTGATGAATGTAATGTTTACAGGGGCCCTTGGAATATCTGAAGTAAGTAAATACTAAATGTCAGCGGCGTCATTTGAATTGCATGCTGACTTCGGTAGCCAGTTTTGGTGAATCCAAATAGAATATTGGACAGTTTAGGCATTTGGATGTGCAAAAATTAACAAATTAGGGACCTTATCTTTCTCCTGTGCGGAATAAATGGTCAACTCCGTTTGTACTTTACAAAAGTTTCATTGAAACGGAACTCCACTCTTAAAAAGCTTTGTTATGGGGAAAAATTTAATTGCATTGCCTTACATGTCTTGCTGACAGGGAATCAGAAATACTTCATTGTAGCAGAAATTTCATTTTAGGGGCATTTGCTGTAACTTTTTAATAGTCGGCGACCAAAAATTTGGGCCTCTGATTTTTCGGACATGTTTGATTGTTTGAACTTTATCGTGGCACCGTGACATGGAGCCGATGTATAAGAGCGCCTGAAATTTCGGACGCATCTCAGCTGACTGCTCGATTTTTTCGGACCTCGTTTGTACTCACTGCCATACCCAAGTCGCTGTATATTGTGCGCAGTGGAACATCGTTAATTCGAACGGCAAGGGAGATCGAAAACTTGATCAAACAAATAAAATTCAAGCTGAAAGGGAGCCTCTTGAATGGTGGAGCTGATTTTCGCTGCAGGCCAGCACATTGTGCCCTCGTGGTTTTGATTTCATGCTGTTCTTGGATGTTGTCCGTCACGCAAACTCGAACAGCAGCCACAGTTTGTGAAACTCATCTGTGCCGAGTCCTTTGTCCCGAATACGGGAAGAGGTAGCAGCAAAGCGCATGGGAGGCGTACGGCTTCGTGGAGGCGGCGAGCAGAAGAGAACAGGCGTTCCTTTCAAAGTGAGATGAGCGTATCCACCGCAAAACACGCCGTATTGCCGAGTGTTCTATCATAATATCATAAAACCGTCAGCAATTGGCGTTTTACGACAGGTAAGACACCTCTTATTATACGCTAGCCACTACAGGGTGTGTATCGCCATTTGTGGTGCAAATTTTAGCTGTATTCACTAGGCCTAATTGCGAAAAACAGTGCCGACGGAGCGTTTTCTTAGGCCGTTTGTCCGTTCTTGATTGAACGTAAAACCGTCAACAATTGGTGTTTTATGGCAGGTAAGACACCTCTCATTATACTCTAGCCACTACAGGGTGTGTATCGCCATCTATGATGCCGATTTTGGCTGTATTCGCTAGGCCTAATAACGAAAAACAATGCTGACGGAGCATTTTCTTGGGCCGTTTGTTGGTTCTTGAGCGATCGTAAAACCGTCAACGATTGGCGTTTTATGACAGGTAAGACACCTCTCATTATATGCTAGCCACTACAGGGTGTGTATCGCCATTTATGATGCCAATTTTAGCTGTATTCGCTAGGCCTAATTGCGAAAAACAGTGCTGACAAAGCATTTTCTTAAGCGTTTGTCGGTTCTTGGTTGTTCGCCATCTTCACCTTCTCATTCCAGTTCCTTCATGCAGTGGGCGCAGCCTAGTTTCCACAGTGACATGTTTGCTCTACTATGCATAGCTCTACTATGCTTTATTATATATGGAGTTTTATGTATAGTGTCATGCGCTACGCATGGGCCGTGAGAAACAACGAAGTGCGTACGCAGAGGAAGTTCAGTGTCCGGCCGCTGGCGCATCAGGCTTGGATCGACCTGCCTCTGTAAATAGGCTTTGTGAATAGAACCTGTAACAATGTATATATGGAATTTTTGTGTAATCTCTTGGTTGCTCTTCTGCTGCCGATAACAGTGTGGTTTTGTTTTTGTTCATTTGTGTTCTGTGTAACACACGTCTGAACGTCTTCTGGCAATCTTTTTCAAGCTGCATAACATGATCCCTGTGCACTGCTGCGCAGGCCAAGAGCCAGTTCAAGCGGCGGTCGACAGCAAACAATGTGGAAATAGTGATCCCGGTGCCCCACGATGCTGACACGCCCAAGTTCAAGACGACCGTCGGCAACGTCAAGTATGCGCCCGAGCAGAACGCCGTTGTCTGGAGCATCAAATCATTCCCCGTATGTGCTCGCCCTTGCCGACTTTGGAGCGTCGCTTATTTCGCTGTTAATTTTATTAATATCATCTTCTCAAAACGCCCCCCTGATGAGGTTGCGTAGGTCGCTTCGTTACATCAGGCAGTTTCTTTAGTGGACAAATCTAAAAGGGCTTGACTGTTTGCCGCCCTAACAAAAGCATAGATCTGCGTGAGCAGGCTTGGGTTTATTGTGGACGTGCAGGGTTTTTTTTATGGCCCCTGCATAGTGAGCTGTGGTAAGCACGTTTGATCGCAGACTTAGATGGTGATCTTTGTTTTGGAAAAGCTTTCCTTTTGTGTCTGCTTGGAGGTTGAATTGTTAGTTCAGCATTACATCCTAAACTGACATTAACCCTTTCAGGCACTGTGTACACAATTGTGTAAGCAGCAGACTTACAGCTTTTTCTGAGAAACTGGAGCACTTGACAGGGATTTTATTATTTGAGTCAAATTGAGCACAATTCTTCTTGCAAATAAGTTGCTTTTTTGAATCATGTAGCGAATGCAGTAAGTAATATTTCACATAAGAGTGAGCTAGGTAGCACTTTGTCCGCTGTTTTTGTGCAGACAGATTTTGCCACGAGTGAAAACATGGATTGTTTTTGCTCAGTTTCGAGCTTAATGTGAACCCTTGAAAGACAAAGCGATTCCACGATCCCTAGGGTGTTTACCTGACACACGAGAACATTTCGACGTTATTATTTCTAACAAATCTGACACTTTGTACGGAATTCTCCACATCGTTGTAATAACTTACCTGCTGGTCTTTCACGCTCGAAAACTAACAAATTCCCTTTTCTTGAGGCCTGAATATACTACTTAGGTGAAAAAATAATTGATTTCAGTCAAAACAAAAAATGGGGCCTGAAAGGGTTAATGTCCTGAAACGCGCTGAGTGTGGTCAGGGACGGTTGTGGAAACTAACTCTGTGTTTCGTATGCAGCTGCATAGAGAGTAAGAATACAGAGTGTTGCATGAAGTTTCTCTGCAGTGCCTTGCGCTTTTGAAAAAAAAAAAAGAAAAGAAATCTGCCAATAAGATATTAGAAATGGCAAGGACCGGTCTAGGAGGTGGCATCCACCCAAAAGACTAGTTATTTTGATTCGAGTAGAGCTGTAGCAAGTCCGAGCGAGTGTCTTCCTCTCTGAGCGGTGCCTCATTCAGGGCTCTGAATCCTCCGAGTAGCAAGTGTGACTGGCTGACTGGGTCAGTGGACACCTCAGTCATGCTTTGAGGTAGTGTCCACCTGCAAGAAAACTGTGCTTTTGCACAATATTTCTTGCTCAGCAATGCTAAACCGATTGCTAAAGGATAATAATTCGATTTAATAATTATTAGCCATATAACGGGACAGTCTGCTGTGACCAGTTAACAGTATGCTTAGCGAGCTATGGAGAGAAAAGTGATAAGTGTAACATTAAGAGATCGGAAGTGGCAGATTGGGTGAGGGAACAAATGCGGTTTAATGACATCCTAGTTGAAATCAAGAGGAAGAAATGGGCTTGGGCAGGGCATGCAATGCAAAGGCAAGACAACCGCTGGTCCTTAAGGGTAACGGAGTGGATTCCAAGAGAAGGCAAGTGTAGCAGGGGGTGGCAGAAAGTTAGGCGGGCAGATGAGATTAAGAAGTTTGAGGGGATACGGTGGCCGCAACTGCCAAATGACAGGGTTTTAATTGGAGAGACGTGGGAGAGGCCTTTGCCCTGCAGTGGGCGTAGTCAGGCTGATGATGATGATGACGAATGATGGGATGATCCTTTCGTGGTGGTCGCAGGGTGGCAAGGAGTACCTGATGCGGGCGCACTTTGGCCTACCCAGTGTGGAGAGCGAGGAGACCGAGGGGCGTGCCCCCATCCAGGTCAAGTTCGAGATACCCTACTTCACCACCTCCGGCATACAGGTCAGTGCCTCTCACGGCCACTCCCCTGACCTCCCTCCTCGCCTGCAAGCTGTCATTTTTAAAGTGATGGCCTTAAGGGCCCCGTTATGTAGGAAATTTAGTACAGTATAATCTCATTACAAGAGACCTCGATGGTGCCCAGGGTTTTGGTCTGTTGTAAGGGAAGTCTGTAGAATCCAAATACTGTTACAACAGACTTTGGTCTATAACCACGCATTAGTCTGTTATAAACAGAATAAACTACAAGCAATGCCTGCCGACAACAAAAGCTTTATTGTCCACTTAGCACTTCTGAAAGAAGTTGGTCAACTTTGGCTGAACTGAATATGTAACAGCTTTTGACACTAATCGTGCCTCCATTAGCACAAGGCGATTTACTTCGTCAGGTGCAGCATTTTGCTCGAAAAACGATTTCAAGCCTTCGATGTGCTGCAGTGCTTCGGAGGTGGTAACCTTTCGAGGGACAGTGCCACCTTCATCCTCTTCATCTTCCTGCTCTTCTATGGCAGGCACTTTCCTGACTTGGGCAACAATCTCGTCGTCCGTCAACTGTTCCGTGCTGACTAATTCAGCATCCACGTCCACATACTCCGTAAAGTCTTGCGTGCCGAATGCTTCTTGTACAGCTGCCCATAGCGCTGGATCTGGCTGGTCTGGATCCTCTGCCAGAGGTGCTGGTGGCTCATTGTTGCTCAAAATAAATCCAGCTTTATGAAAACAATTCTTTATAATATTTGCATCGAGTTGCTCCCACAAAGCTGAAATTATTTGTACAGCAAATTTTAAGTCTATCACAGACTCCCTCTTCTGCTGCATGTCATAGAGCAGGCGCTCTGCAAGGCGAGTGCGGTATCTGGCCTTCAGAGAGTGAACAACACCCTGGTCTATTGGCTGCGCTCTGGATGTTGTGCCAGGAGGAAAGTACAGCACTTTGGTGGCCTGCAGCTCTGGTACTTGCATATGGCTCGAGCAGTTGTCCAGGAACAGTACCACATTCCTCTTCTCTTTTCTCATCTTGCTGTCAAAGTTCAGCAGCCATTTGTTGAAGATGTCCTTTGTCATCCAGGCACTTTTATTTGACTTCCAGTCTACAGGAACATGCACTTTGCACAAGCACAAAGGCCTTTTAGATTTTCCTATGACAAGGAGCTTTACTTTTTCGCTCCCATCCATATTGCAGCACAGAAGAATGCTCACACGTTCTTTGGATTGTTTCCCTCCGTGACATGAATCTGCAGAGAAAGCGAGCGTCTTTCCCGGTCTCAGCTTATAGAAAAGTCCGCTTTCGTCAGCGTTGAAAATGTCCCGCGGAGCGTAGCCCGCAAGCAGACCCGGCAGCGAATGGTCTTTCCAGCCCGCCACCACACTGTCGTCGACGCTGTCCGACTCTCCAGAAATGCACTTAAAGGCGATTCCGTGCCGCGATTTGAAACGGTTTAGCCACCCTTCACTGCATTTGAAGTCGTTGTGGTCTAAAACGACGGCAAGTTGTTCCGCCCGTTTCCGTAGCAGAAAACCATTCACGGGTATGTTTCGAGAACGGGCGTCACGGAGCCATACCAGCAGCGACTCTTCGACGTCCGGATACGAAGCCTCGCGGAATCGAAACCTCTTAGGTTGCAGGTCGCCGGTCACCTGCTTTGTCAGGATCGCATCTTTGTTCTTGATGATCGTGTGGACGGTCTGTTTCGATAGGCCAAAAGCCTCTGCGACGTCCGACTGCTTCTTCCCCTTTTCGACTTGCTCAATAATTTTCAGCTTTTCCTTCAGGGATATTTGCTTCCGTTTCTTTGACTGCGAAGCCTGAGAAGGCCCTGCAGTCACTAAATCTTCCGCATCCATCCTGTACACACACTAACTACCACGCACGCGGGCAGGTCAGGCGAAACGTGAAAAGAAGCCGCTGCAAGCACAAGGGCAGGTCAGGCTGAACAAGCCGCTGCGTGAATACGAAACGTGCGCTAACAGTAACTTCCGGAAACAGCGAAAAAAAAAAAAAAAAGCCGCTGCGTGAATACGAAACGTGCGCTAACAATAACTTCCGGAAACAGCGAAAAAAAAAAAGCCACTGCGTGAATACGAAACGTGCGCAATCAGGGCCATCTTCCGCACAGCAGCATGCAGCAGCCTGTAACTTCCGAGGCGTGCGTCCGAAATCCAGCCGCGTGGCGCACTGTCTTTAGCAGTTTGCTTATCTCTGTCTGTTCGGCTTACTGTTTACCGAGTAGTTATTTCGGAAGTCAGAGCACGCGAGTGTGGCAGATACGCTGTTTTATCGCTTTCAATCTGCTTCCAGCTGTTGGCCTTCTGAGGCGCATGCCGCGATGTCAGCCGACCGCGGACCAGCAGATAAAAATGCGATAAGAATCGTGAACAGCGTGACGCCTACGCGCTCCGTTGCTCAAATTTCCGTTCATCGCTCTTGCTTGCCTAGGTCGTCGTCCATCATTGCATCATGGATGATTCTAGCATTTTTTCGTTACCACCCGGTCCCAAACGCGACGAACGAAAATTCGAGCAGCGCGTATATGCCGCACAGCTTGAATTTTTTTCACCGCCTCTGTACGTCAAAAAAGTGCTTTAAGAAAAGTTTACTGTACTGCTCCAGTGGTCCATAAAAGAAAGGTGAATGAGCACTGGATCACGAAAAAGTAGTGACCGAGGTGCGTGCAGCAGGCAATTTTTGCTTGGCCAGTCTGGCTGAAAGCGGAGCAGAAGTTGTCGGTTTATGTTTAAAGTCAGTCTCTGTTTTCTTTTTCTTTTTTTCGGCGAGCCGCAGCTGCGAGCTGAGCATTGACAGTTTACGTTCGGAGTTTGTTGGTACGCAGCAGCTGTAGACGGCGATAGCAAAATGGCACCCGCCATCATTGCTTTTGCCGGCCGCGATCCGAGGACCGTTTGAAAATAAGCCGCATTTACTGCCAAAAAGTCCGCTGTAATGAAGTGCGAATTCAAATTATCTCCAAAATCTGGTCCGTTCTATCCGAGTGTCCGTTGTAGCCGAATCCGCAGTAAGCGAAGTTCAGTAAATAGAAAAAAGAGGACAGCCGACCAAACTTCGCAAATTGGTATGTTATATCCGAATATCCGTTGTAGCCGGATCTGTTGTAACGAGATTATACTGTACCGTCGGTGTTGACCGTGCATTGGCCATGAGCGAAACAGCTATCACTTTCAAATCCCGGATTGTTCGGCTGGCGAGGCAGCTTGGCGCCACTGATTGGCGTAAAGTTTCCGGCATGCAACAGCTTCGAGAGCTAAGATGTGCTGCAGAGTGCTACTGCTGCACCATTTCCAGCGGCAGCACAGTGGAAGATTAAACAAAGCCGCTTCTCAGCGCCGTTTGTGTTCACGCTGAGCGCGCACAGTGATCTTGACTGAATGAACCAGTTTCCTCTCCTGGCACCATCGCAGTCAGTCATGACCTGTGTTAGCCTTGCATTGTTCTGAGTAATATAGTTTCATGTTGTAGATCAGCATTTTACTCATGTTCTTAATTACATAGTGTAATCCTGATGCACGCTACATCTACGAAGCTATCACGTCATACCCTTAAAGAGGAGCCTAATATGTCTCCCGAATTGTTTGTTGCAAACACTGCAAAAGAGGGCATGAAGTAGGAAGTGCTGTGATTACCGAATTCTAATGTGCCCTTTTTGCAGCGTATGCCCGATAGTACATGTTTGCAAATGCAGTAAACACAATCTATGTGCGTCTCGCCACGGTGGATCAGTGGTTATGACGCTCAGCTGCTGACCCAAAGGACGGCTTCGATCCCGGCCGCGGTGGCCATATTTCGATGGAGGCGAAATTCCAGACACTCGTGTGCTGTTCAATGTCAGTGCACGTTAAAGAGCCCCAGGTGGTCAAAATTTCTGGAGCCCTTCACAGCGGCGTCCCTCATAGTCTGAGTTGCTTTGGGGCGCTAAACAATGCCAATAACAAATAACCAAACAGTCTTTGTGCAAAAGTATGATGTTTGTTTTTGTGCCTCCGTTAGCTCTCATCATCACTCTGCGACAGTTCCTCGCTTACTACACACCACAGCTTGTCTTCTTCTGTCCATCTATTGCATCTGAAACGCAACACTTTTTGAAAGGTTTCTGCGTCATGGAAGGTAGCATAGTGCCCTACACCTTGACCTAACCACTGGTGGTGTTGCTAACGGCTAAAAGGTTGATGACTGAGGCATCACGACTACAGGTCAACCCTTCTGGATGGAGCACCTCCTTTTAAAGGGGCAATCACTGCTTCATTCTTCAGCTGTACAGTCGCCGACCGTTTATTCGGACCTCACGGGGACCGCGGAAATGTCCGAATAAACAGGTGTCCGAAAAAACAAATTCAGAAAAAAAAAGAGAAAGTAATCGTTTATTTACATGCACTGGCTGATCCCGGGCTGGCGTTGCATATGTCTCCTCGCCCAACGCCGCCTCTCCTCCTCCTCTTCTCCGTTCCTTCTTTCACCACCTCCTCTACTTGCCTCCTCCCCCACATCGTTTCGAGAGCCGTCGGGCCTCATCGCATCTGCACCGCTGCGTGCTACCACGGCGCTCTCGCGGGCTTGCTGCCGCCGGCCTGGCGTTGCATAAGTCAATGCTCACGCGCGCTTCAACGAAACGTCTTGATACTGCTACTCGGGGTTCAACAGAACCCTTTAGATGACAAAACGCCGGCTGTAAGCCGCCCTAGGCTAATATCGCATCTCCAGCGCTGCGTGCTACCATGGCGCTCTCGCGGGCTTGCTGCCGCCGGCCTGGCGTTGCATAAGTCAATGCTCACGCGCGCTTCAACGAAACGTCTTGATACTGCTACTCGGGGTTCAACAGAACCCTTTAGATGACAAAACGCCGGCTGTAAGCCGCCCTAGGCTAATATCGCATCTCCAGCGCTGCGTGCTACCACGGCGCTCTCGCGGGCTTGCTGCCGCCGGCCTGGCGTTGCATAAGTCAATGCTCACGCGCGCTTCAACGAAACGTCTTGATACTGCTACTCGGGGTTCAACAGAACCCTTTAGGTGACAAAACGCCGGCTGTAAGCCGCCCTAGGCTAATATCGCATCTCCAGCGCTGCGTGCTACCACGGCGCTCTCGCGGGCTTGCTGCCGCCGGCCTGGCGTTGCATAAGTCAATGCTCACGCGCGCTTCAACGAAACGTCTTGATACTGCTACTCGGGGTTCAACAGAACCCTTTAGATGACAAAACGCCGGCTGTAAGCCGCCCTAGGCTAATATCGCATCTCCAGCGCTGCGTGCTACCACGGCGCTCTCGCGGGCTTGCTGCCGCCGGCCTGGCGTTGCATAAGTCAATGCTCACGCGCGCTTCAACGAAACGTCTTGATACTGCTACTCGGGGTTCAACAGAACCCTTTAGATGACAAAACGCCGGCTGTAAGCCGCCCTAGGCTAATATCGCATCTCCAGCGCTGCGTGCTACCACGGCGCTCTCGCGGGCTTGCTGCCGCTGGCCTGGCGTTGCATAAGTCAATGCTCACGCGCGCTTCAACGAAACGTCTTGATACTGCTACTCGGGGTTCAACAGAACCCTTTAGATGACAAAACGCCGGCTGTAAGCCGCCCTAGGCTAATATCGCATCTCCAGCGCTGCCTGCTACCATGGCGCTCTCGCGGGCTTGCTGCCGCCGGCCTGGCGTTGCATAAGTCAATGCTCACGCGCGCTTCAACGAAACGTCTTGATACTGCTACTCGGGGTTCAACAAAACCCTTTAGATGACAAAACGCCGGCTGTAAGCCGCCCTAGGCTAACATCGCATCTCCAGCGCTGCGTGCTACCACGGCGCTCTCGCGGGCTTGCTGCCGCCGGCCTGGCGTTGCATAAGTCAATGCTCACGCGCGCTTCAACGAAACGTCTTGATACTGCTACTCGGGGTTCAACAGAACCCTTTAGGTGACAAAACGCCGGCTGTAAGCCGCCCTAGGCTAATATCGCATCTCCAGCGCTGCGTGCTACCATGGCGCTCTCGCGGGCTTGCTGCCGCCGGCCTGGCGTTGCATAAGTCAATGCTCACGCGCGCTTCAACGAAACGTCTTGATACTGCTACTCGGGGTTCAACAGAACCCTTTAGATGACAAAACGCCGGCTGTAAGCCGCCCTAGGCTAATATCGCATCTCCAGCGCTGCGTGCTACCACGGCGCTCTCGCGGGCTTGCTGCCGCCGGCCTG
This sequence comes from Amblyomma mixtum, assembly GCF_055824585.1. NCBI lineage: Eukaryota > Metazoa > Arthropoda > Arachnida > Ixodida > Ixodidae > Amblyomma > Amblyomma mixtum. The sequence continues at coordinate 86,607,836 of NC_143012.1, forward strand.
GCGTTGCATAAGTCACTGCTCACGCGCGCTTCAACGAAACGTCTTGATACTGCTACTCGGGGTTCAACAGAACCCTTTAGATGACAAAACGCCGGCTGTAAGCCGCCCTAGGCTAATATCGCATCTCCAGCGCTGCGTGCTACCATGGCGCTCTCGCGGGCTTGCTGCCGGATAAACAAACAAAGCGGCTCCTGGATTGCCTTGAGATGGCTTACTAAGCTGCGGCCGGAACTGGTGTGGCGCGCCACTATGCGGCGCGCTACCGAATCACGCGGAAACGATGATGATGAGCGGGAATTTGCAGTAGCGCCACCTCGCGGGGCAGCAAGGAGGCTCAGTTCAAAACAAAAATGGCGTTGAGCGAAGTGAACCGCGCGTCGGTGAGCGTCGGTGCGGCGAGTGCTGCCGGTCGAGTTGGCTCAAGGAGTGTCCGAAAAATCAAACGAGAGGCTGCAAAATGTCCGAACTTTCGGCAGTTGTTATACATTACGGTCTATGGGGAGAGTGGCGGTGCCACGAAGCAGTCTGAATAATCGAGCATGTCCGAATTTTTGGAGTCCGAAAAATCAGTCGGCGACTGTATTCAAATATTGGTGCCATTGTTTTTCTCTTTGAAGAGGGAATCTGCTTTTTGGTAGCAGCGGCCAGCTATGCTTCTATCCACTCTCCAGCAGTTTTCTATTTTGGTGTCGGCATTTCTTGTCCAGTGTGCGTTTCATTTGAGCTCAGTGGGTAGTTTCCAGTGGTGTCACAGTTAGGAATGTGGAAAACGTTGAAACCTGCCTCTCAAAGAGCTCAAAAGTCGGTGTCCCCGTAGTCGCAGTGTTTCAAGCTATACCTTCTTTACGGAGCTCTGGATCATGTTATCTGCGTTCAACAGACACTGCAGTGAGCATGTGGTCATACTTTGCTGGCAAGCTGTGGTAGGCTTAGGTGATTGCTCGAACATTGAAGACGGTGCAAATGCTTAAAATGAAGACATTTAAACCGGCCTAACGAAGCTTCAGGGCTGGCATTTATGATGAAGACATTAAGCCTGTATGAGCGGCTGCTGTGGCACTAGAAATGTTGAACACAGCCTTATTGGGTAGTTGTTGAATGCAGTGCTAAACATTCTTTCGGTGCCTGCTGGAAAATGTTACTCTGGGCAGCGCAAAATATACCCGGTTCAAAAGTTGTGCTTTGATGACTCACTCGCACATCGTATGGCACATATAGTAAATGATGTCGATGTGTTTGCGGATGGAAGTGTTGAACTTGGCCTGTCTTCGTTCTTTTGTGTAATATTTGTAGATTCATGAGAGGGAAATACCTAGAAGAATAAGAATGGAGTGGAGCGCATATGGCAGGTTCCTCTGTGATCATGAATGGTAGCTTACCAATATCCCTGAAGAGAAAAGTATACAGCAGCTGTATCTTACTTGTACTCACCTATGGGGCAGAAACGCGGGAACTAACAAAGAGGGTTCACCTTAAATTAAGGACAACGCAGCGAGCTATGGAAAGACAAATGATAGGTGTAACGTTAAGAGATCGGAAGCGGGCGGAGTGGGCGAGAGAACAAACGCGGGTTAGTGACATCCTAGTTGAAATCAAGAGGAAGAAGTGGGCTTGGGCAGGGCATGCAGTGCGAAGGCAAGATAACCGCCGGTCCTTAAGGGTAACGGAGTGGATTCCAAGAGAAGGCAAGCGTAGCAGGGGGTGGCAGAAAGTTGGGTGGGCGGATGAGATTAGGAAATTTGCGGGGATATGGTGGCTGCAACTGGCAAAGAAGGACAGGGTTAATTAGAGAGACATGGGAGAGGCCTTTGCCCTGCAGTGGGCGTAGTTAGGCAGATGATGATGATGTGGATCATTTAAATGCTTGTCATGACTCTGTCAGTCCTGCTGTGCATGCATTGTTCAGGAGCCATTCCACATACTGCGCAGGACTGTTGCAGCCTTGCTGTACATCCCATGCGTTAGTATGAGCACAGCACAAGAAGTGGTCCTCTTTATTGAAGTGAATGGTTTCCTTTTATATTCACACTCGGAGGGCACACAAGAGTCGGAGAAAAATGCTTGAAAGAGGAACACAAGGCTGAATTGCAAAAATTTTAACCACGTGACCGATTTGAATCTATCTCAAGGGTCAGTGCATATACTAGCACTACCATATGCACTGCTGTGAAATTGTGCATTTCTCGTGCACTTTTAAAGGCAGTGAAAAATGCTGGAATGGGAAGATCGTGTACCTATTAACTAGAAAAGTTTTTATTATCATAGAAACCAGACCTCATCTCTGTTTTATGCAATTTTTAAGCCTAAGAAGAACCTTAGTGTTCAACTGTGGGGAATTCTGCCTATTTATTTATAATGAATATAAAGTTTGCCCCTCTAGAAATACCTACTTCATTTATGTGATATGTCTGCACATTGAAAACATTATTCATTTGCATGAAATATTTCATGTATGTTTATTTGAGCAAGTGCACCCAAATAATATGGTGGCTGTCCTTTTCTGGTATGGTAGTGTTACTAGATGGGCTTTTTGGTACAAAAACCTGAACTGAAATAAATGTGTAAAGTTTCAAGAGGCTTCCATTTGTATGATGTATGATATCTTAAAAGTCTGTTTCAAAACAAAATTTTCTTTCAAGGTTTCCTTCAGATTCAATGTGCTACATGATAAAAATCTCCGATTGGGCATGCTGCATTATTTTATGCATTTCACTTATTTGATAGATCATTTAATAGATAGATCATCAGCGGTGCATTATCTCTAACTTTTCAATCTTTTTTGGTTGATCAGTCATTCTCTATCTCTCTCTCCCCAGGTGCGCTACCTGAAGATAATAGAGAAGAGTGGATACCAGGCTCTGCCCTGGGTGCGCTACATCACACAGAACGGAGACTACCAGCTTCGCACCAACTGAACGCTGGCAATAATATTAATAAAGGCAGTCAGTCATTCATGCACGCTACCCCTCCCAGCAGCCTGCCTTGCTTCATGTCCTTAAGGGTCTGCATAGGGGCACCAATGTCCAGTGCACTGGACCTGCGTTCTTTGGTTGTTTTTAAACTTGCATCATATTGCTCTTGTGCTTAGATGTAACACTAGGCTAGTTCATTTGAAGTTCTTACTGTGGTTGCTTGCTGGCATATATTTATGTAGGGCCCTTTTGTTTTCAGGTTTAAATCTGCCTGAAATTTGCGGATGGGGTAAAAATCGGGCAGTATGTTGTAGCTCTAATTCGGTAAAAATCGGATTATTAGTCAAAAAGTTCCATAAATCCGAACTTTCGGCTAATTTTTGTAGCGAAACACAGTTTGTTCTAAGGATCTCTTGTAGACAAGGACTACTCGGAGCTTGACAGAATTTGCACCATGTCAACAAGAAGCTTGAACGAATTAGCAGAAACCAAGCTTTTGTTAAAATAAGTACTTGTTTTTGTGCAGTATATGAAATGCATTTCTTTGCGTGTTCAGCCACGGGTGCTTGTTGAGACCCTCCCTATCGGGAAGCTTCGACTCGCTACTGAAAAGGAGTTACAGTGGCACAATGTCAGTGCCTTCTAACGTGGTGAGGCTTCAGGCTGACCATGTACGTGGGCAACCTCGGGAGTGCTTGCGTCGTCGGGGTTTCTGGTGTTTGAGGAACAACCTCATAACTGAGCTCACGGACAGGACGAAAAAATATGTAGGGACCAAAATAACGGCGCAGGAGCTTTTTGCTCAGCCCACGACGTTGGATTGGTTACCAAACCGAGACAAGGTCGCTTGCCAGAAATTCGAACGGCATCTCAACGGCGCAGGTTGCAGCGGCGCACGCATCACGGTCTTGCTGATCTCGGACTCGCACCATTGCTAGCTGGCGAGCATCTTCGGTGCGTTGTTCGTCATTGAGGCACGTGGTTGTCTACATAGAAAAGCATGGCGTCAAGCGTTGTCATTACCATGCGTCCGTACGCTAGAGTGAACGGTGTAATGTTGGTCATTTCTCGAACTGCTGTATTGTATACGCGAACGTGAAATAAGGTAAGACTTCATCCCGCGTTTGATTCTGCACCTACATCGATCGATAGCATATGTCTTCAAGTTTCTCTAGACGTTATCATTGAAGGACTATGACGTTATGTTAGTCTGTTTGTCTGGTTGTCCTGTGGTGCTGTGTGCAAGTCAGAACAAAAATATGCTGCATTAGCTTAGCGGAAAATGCAGTCCCTCTGTCTGTAATCAGAACCTCTAGCCCGCCATGAAGCAGGACAATTTGAGTGACGAAGAATGTGCGACCTCAATGGCGGCATCACTGGGAAGCGCTGCCGTTTCCACATAGCTCGTCAGGTTGTCATCGCTACTGTGGTTACCCTGTTACAAGAGCTTGATGTAGAGAACAGTACCAGTAAGTCTATACCAGTTAGTTGGAACATACTGGACGGTGTGGAAATGGGCTTATTGAGAATACCGGTTGGTATGGCAGGCAGAACCTTGCGTCAGCGGTAGTCAAGTTCTTACATAATGCGTCATGGCGGCGGATAGACCAGGCCTGTAGTACCTTTCTTGCATTCTGGCGAGAGTTGGAGTGACTCTGAAGTGCCCATGGCTGGTCGTGGTAGGCTTAGAATATTTCGTCACGTAGCCTTGCTGGCACGGCAAGAACGCCGTCATGTAGGCAGTAAAGACAATGTAAAGATGGTCGGTCACGGCTTTGAAAGATCTTCCGTAGAGGTAAAGGCGAAACTTCGAATTTGACAACACAATGGCGAGACACTCTTTTTTTGTGGTGGAGTAGTTGGCCTTAGTTTTGGACGAAACCTGGCGTGCGTAGGCGATTACACTTTAACGCTTCTGCACCTGAATCAGAATAGCGCCCAAACCAATACACTGCTCGCATCAGTGTGGGCTTCTGTGTCGGCATCTTCGGCAAAATGTGCCAGACCGGGTGGTGTCTGAAGGTGACTTTGAGGAGGAGGAAGAATATTTATTTCCGCCGAATATGGCGCGGTAGCCACCTCCGGGTCCGCACGCAGAGGAGGCAGTCTGTCGCACCGCCGCCGGAGGACATCCGATTCCGTCTAGGAGAAGAGGTTTTCAGCCTCGGCCGCCAGGCGGACGGCGAGGCGCTGTTTTTTCGTCGGCGCTTCTCAGCGTGGTTTCCCATTCATCGCTAGTTTTAATCGCGTTGCGCCCTGGGGCACGAGCGCATCTCCAAATTATGTGATCTAATGTTGCCACGTGGCCGCAAAATTTAGAAATTTCGGTTTCTGCACCGTCCCTCTTCCGCCCTCTGGCACCCGTCCAACTCCCGCGCAGGGACGAGAAGAAATTTCGAGCTTGAAATCTTCTCCAGTCGTACGACTCCTTTTTACTCAGGGATCTATCCGGTGGCGGATATATCCTCCGGTTCTTCAGATTTTCGGTTACATCCCTAAACGTACCAATACTTTCTTTGCTTTTAGATGATGTTGTGGAGGCGTCCGCAGCACCCCGAGGTAGCGAGAAGCGGGCAAGCATGTGGGCAGCCTCGTTGCCGGCGAGACCGGCGTGTGTTGGGGTCCAGATCACGCTTTCGGCGAGAGACGACTCGTTCTGAATTTTGACAGCACGATTGCTGACTCTACCCTTGCTAAAATTCCTAACCGCCGCTTTGCTATCGCTGACGACGTGTTTCACGCCTGGTCGTGCAATGGCAGTGGCTATTGCAATTTCCTCCGCCTCTACCGGCGGTAGATCTCGGTTTCTTTCGATTCCTATGGCGATCCCTGTGTCTAATAGGGCGACTGAGGTTACGTCGCCTTCTTTTCCGATCGCTTTGAAGGTCCTGAAATGCCTGCACCTGCGAGATGCCCCACGTGAGCGGCACGTCAGCCTTGATAAAGCGAGGAAGGGGCTTGGCGATTTTCGAGTTTTGTAGCGAGAGCTACATTACCCGCAGTCTCGTCGTTTCGCTGTGGGCCTTCAACGCCACTTGTGCGCATGCGCGAGGAGCCGAGTGACGTCACCGCCGTGCAGCTGGAGCGCCGCTCGCCTACGACCGAGTGACGTCACAGCTGCCGACGCCGCTCGCCTCCGACCGAGAGAGAGACTGCGCATGCACGACATGCAGCAGGCACGCCGTGCTCTACTGTGCATTATTGGCAAAGGGAAGGGGAGGGTCGCTGTGTATAAATGATGTTGATGCGGCGGTGGTAAAACACACTGTCATGGCGGCCAATGAGAGCGAGGCCGACGCTGTGCGCCGTCGGACCATGACGATAAGCAAAACAACGTATATCCTGGCATAGCTGAGCCAATTTTTTTCTGACGAACCGGCGGTAATAAGGACATAAGCCGAGGAGGCGGCGAACTCTTTACAGGTCAAGCGGCACCGGGCAATTCGCAATGGCAACTGTTTTCTCCGGATCCAGAAGGATCCCGTCCCGCGGTTCACAGCGTTGCTTAAAAACTTCCGTTCCTCCAAAGCAAAATGACATTTTTCGGCTGTAAGTGTTCTATATTCTGCTGTTGATGATCGCTTCCTTCAAATATTGTTTTTTTTCCTGGGAAAAATCCGTCAGTGCGGCCATCAGGAACTATGATCTCTCTATATGGGCGCTGAAACTCCCGTGGACGCCCCAAACATCCACAGGACGTCCGAGAGAGTTTCAGTGCCCATTGAGCAGGTGAGCGGCATGTCAGCCTTGAAGCGAGTGAGGGGCACGGCGATTTTGGAGAAGTTTTTGACGAACCGGCGGTAATAAGGACATGAGCCGAGCAGGCGGCGAACTCCTTTCAGGTCAAGCGGCACCGGGCCATTCGCAATGGTAGCTGTTTTCTCCGGACCCAGAAGGATCCCGTCCCGCGGTTCACAGCGTGGCTTAAAAACTTCCGTTCCTCCAGATCAAAATTACATTTTTCGGCTGTAAGTGTTCTATATTCTGCTGCTGATGATCGCTTCCTTCGAATTTTGTTTTTTTTCCTGAGAAAAATCCGGCATGCGGCCATCAGGAACTATGATCTCTCTACATGGGCGCTGAAACTCCCGTGGACGTCCCACAGATGTCCTAAACATCCACAGGACGTCTAAGGGAGTTTCAGTGCCCTTTGGGCAGGTGACCGGCACGTCAGCCTGGATGAAGCGTTTAAGGGGCGCGGCGATTTTGGAGAAGTTTTTGACGAACCGGCGGTAATAAGAACATAAGCCGAGCAGGCGGCGAAATCCTTCCAAGTCACGCGGCCCCGGGCAATTCGCAATGGCAACTGCTTTCTCCGGAAACAGAAGGACACAGTCCCGGTTCACTGCGTGGCCTAAAAGCTTCTGCTCCCCGTTAGCAAAATGACATTTTTCGACTGTAAGTGTTCTATACTCTTTGCTGTTTGTGATCGCTTCCTTCGAATTTTGTTTTTTTTTCCTGAGAAAAATCCGTCAGTGCGGCCATCAGGAACTATGATCTCTCTCTATGGGCACTCAAACTCCCCTAGACGTCCCACAGATGTCCTAAACTACTACTACTACTACTGGTAGCTACGGTGTGTGGGGGGGGGGGGGACGCTCGCATTCTGCCACCCTTTTGAACGGGGGCACTGCTTGGAGCGGGGTGGGGGTGTGGGGATGGGGGAGGGGGGGATTCGCAGGTAGCGCGCGCGCAGTGGTCGTCACTTGGACAGGGCTCCTTTAGCGTGTGGTGCAGCTTGCACCGGGGAGGGCTCCTATGCACCGGGACTGGTGCACGGGGGCTGGGCCCTGGAGGGGGGATACAGCTGGATGGCTGGGGGGGGGGGGGGGGGGGGGTGTTACAGTTTAGAGCCTGGTGTCCAGGCCTGTCCCCTGGAGGAATTCCAGGAGTAGCCTGAAGGCAGCGATGGGGCTGCGGGCAGGGTGGAGCAGGTCTTGGGCTGAGTTGGCGGGGAGGCCCGTCCTAAACGTCCACAGGACGTCCAAGGGAGTTTTAGTGCCCGGCAAGTGTAGTGGTGCTCCGTCGTCGCCGCGGAATCACGCTCGCACAGACGCTATAGTCAGATACAACTTAAGTCTGCAGTGAAGCTCCGCCCACATTCAGCCTCCGCGCACTGAATTCCTCCACGACAAAAAATTAGTCCGCTGCTTAAACGTTTCTTGTTGCCTAAATAAAAAGCTTACCACAAGAAAAAAATTACGAGTTATAAAATTTTGATACATGGATTGTTCGATATAGTTACATTGAAAAGCTGATTTCGTTCATTGTTGCGATTGGCCAGCGGAGTAATACAGAACGCCGCGGGCTTCTGCCCAGTGTTAGCAACTGCTGGTTTTTAAGTTGTATCCTACCAGTCGCTCACAGTTCCCGATGACCATAAACTAAAGAAAGCCATCTTTCATTAATTAATTAATTTAATTATTTATTGTCTTTCTACAGAAAGAGGCAGCCGATTAAAAAGGCTGGAAAAGCCTGATGAAGCGTCGGTTTTTTAGTAGAGTTTGACAGATCAAATGACATGATTACAACAAAAACGTGTACATCCCAACACAATTAATGCATACATATGTAGAAATATTCTCTGCACGAAAGAGCTACAGGAAGACAGAAATTATGCAACGAGAATCAAATGAACAATATAACTTAAATTGTATATGCAAGAAAGACAAATTGCATGCCTGCAATAATAAACTGCTAAAATGGGGGATTATAAGGGTTTAGAGTAATGAAAATTCAATATTGTTTACAGTTTTCTATTGTTTAATGTTTCGTTTAAATGTAATATTGCTGACGGAAACGTGAACGTCCCGACTGAGCCTATTGAGAACAGAGGGAATTCGGCGAATTACCATTTTCTTGCCATAGCTTGTTCGAACTTTAGGAGTAGGCTTTCTGTGGATTCGAAGGTCATATCTTGCTGGGTTGTTATCAGCAATTGCTACATGCAATTTGTGCTCATGAATGTGTTGAAACAAAGGAAAGTGCTTAATCTGATTGGCTTTGAGCATACTGTTTTTCTGGAATAGCGATGCAGTGTACAGATATTGTGAATTTAAAAAAAAATTCTAAATTTCTGTTGCGAATGATCAGAAAGCAAAGTAAACTGAAAAATGAAAATTTTGACCTTATTGGCCACCTTATTTTTCGCCCCCCCCCCCCTCCCCCCTTACCCATATCTTGAAAGCAATGCTTCGACCAGGCATAGCAAATGCTGTTTGGAGAGAGGGAGTATAATTTAATGAAAACAAAGGTGGAGAGATGAGCCATCGGTAAAGTCAAGTACTGTTTATACCCTGTCAGCTTACAGGCTTCTTCAGCGTACGTTCTTTTAAGCTCGCTTCAGATTACCCAGTGAAGGAGACTCTACAAGCGAAGAAGCAAGCGCGAAGCATATGGGACCGAGAAAAAAGAAATCAGGAATTGTCTCGAGCTCTGAGGACATCATCATCATCATCATCAGCTCTCTGCAGAGCGTCGCCTGATCGGTCACACCCATTGTCCCTGCTAGCACCGAGGTCCGCCCTCAAGGATAAGCTGCCAAGATGACGGGTCAGTATTGCCATTCGCACCCTTCTGAACTAGCTGGCATCTTCAGCCGGTAGCTTTCCAGAGCTGCAGCAGGCGTTACGAGCGCTTCTACGGTGGCCTTAAAGCATCGCGAGGCTTAATGAATCCCGCCCTCTAACATCCGCCAGATCTCTCTACTGCGAGGTGAGAGTAGCGGAATTAACGCGATAACAGACCGAAAAGAAAGGGGGCGGAAATCGGGGGTTCTAAAAGCAAGTGTATCTGACCGGAAGCTTCGGGAGCTTCACTAAGCGTTACGAGAGCCTCGGAAGGAGCCTTGAAAATGGTGTGACGCTTAGCGAATTCTGCCTGTTAACACTTGCCACCCTGTAGTACGCCATCACATGAGCGGGAGAACTAATGTGTGCATTGCTACGAAAAACTTTGAGATCACTGCGGCGGACTCGCATTGGAGCAATGCAAAAGCGAAACGTCCGCATACTATATCGACGTCCGTGCCTGCTCTGACGTCCATGTACTATATCGACGTTCATGGCTGCTTTGACGTCTACGTGTATTTTGTCGCGTGTTTTCGCGTTATTAACTAACTATACCTCATCAACCAAATTATTCACTCGGCAACATTTTATCACACTATCTGTCACAATCACACTTTATCTTCAGAGAACGACGTAATCGTGCGGACAAAACTTGCACGTTTTGTGGACACTTTTGCTGACGCGACAGAGCCATATACAGGTTGGCTTAGCGCGAGGCAAACTGACCCAAAATTCCACTTTGCTCCATATAATGCTCACGCATTAAAAAAACAAAAAGGAAGCCCAAAAGGGACGATATGTAGCAAACCATCTTCCAAGAAATACTGTGGACCTTCCGCTGTACGTTTAGAGGAGCTTCATTGGGGAGATGTGTTTCTTGGCTCGTGATCTGTGTGCTGCGGGCTTTTACTATTTTCCTGGGATAAATGTCTCAGGGCCCTTTTAGGTTTCTCTGCTGTTTCGAGCTTGCTCGTCTTCTGCGATAAGTGATAGGCAAGCGAGGACAACCAATTCAGACGGGGTTTGTATTGAACCATCGCACAGGCCAAAAAGGAAGGGGAAGTTGTGAAGTCACGTATTCCGAGGTAGCTTCCGTTTTCTTTTATTATTATTATTATTTTTTTCATTTTGGAGGCCATCGAACTGAGCGGCTCCCGTTCACTTGGGCACTGCCACCGCGCCCATTTCATTCGTTCAAAGCACGATTGGAAGCGCTGGAATGGGGTAGCTCATGAGCGCGGTCACGTGCTTTTTTTTTCATGTTTCGCGGGCTTTCTTTTAATGCCGGAAAAAAAAAGGACCACGTAGGAGGTACGTTGTTACAGAAAACTGGACTTTTTTAAACCCCTCTACTACTTAACGGAACGCACGTGACCCAAAACTGAATATCAGAAATTTTCCGTAAACAATCTTAGGTAATTGAATAACGGAGCGGAATTTCAAAATATAGGGTGAGGAGCGCCACACGACACGAAAAAAATTGGTGGGGGCGTTTAAGCTCCTCCGCATTAGAGGTATGACGCGAAAGCGTAATGGGTTAATTCCCATATATGCAGAACTTATTCTCTATTTCGCATTCATAGATCCCTGGGAGTCCTCATACCACCCCTGTCGCAGTGGTGCAGCGGTTAAGCGATGCGCCACTGCCCTGCGATGGCAGGTGCTCCCAGCGGTGGGCCTTGTGCGGCCCATGTCGCTCTTCCCGAGCGACCAACCATCTATTCAACCGGCACCTGTCACGGTGGGCAGGTTGCTTACTATCCAGTGGGCAGGTTTTTCTTACACCGCAAGGTCACGTGACCTGCCTAGGTGGCCCATTTCGCGGAGCTGACGAAAGGCCATACTGCGCATGCGCGAGGACCAGTGACGTCACACGGCGCACAGCTGGCGCGCCGCCGCCGTCGCTGCGCGGCTGACTCAGAGGTGCCGCCGCCGCGCTCGCCATTTGCGCATGCGCAGTAGCGGCGTATAGCTAGCTAGCGTGCCGGGGCCGCCGCCGCTGCTGCCGCGCGCTCTCCATCACCTCTCTCTTTCTCTCTCCTCATTGCTTTCGCAATCCTCCAGGTTTAACCAAAGCTAAACCACTGCCAGTTTTTTTTCGCTCACTTCGCTGACGCCGCCTACGCTGACACCGAATTTTCTGGGCAACGGGGCCCTTACCTCCATAGCGTTAATACGTCGTTGGTCTCACCCAGCTCCGATACGCTATATTTCTATAATCCTTGGTTCAAGTTACACGAAACACCCTGTATATTCGGAAGATACAGGACTTGGAAGACTCGGATGTTTTAATCTGCTGATTAATTTGGTTCGCTTCAGATTAATTTTCAGCGTAGGTACTCATCGCAAAGAAATCAATGATCAAGTGATTGGGGGAAGTAAGAGCGATGGCAACGTTTTTATTGCGAAGGCTGGAAGGAAAGTTGGCAGTACTAGTTACATGTAACGAATACGCAACCGGAGGTGCCCGTTCTGTGGCCTCAAAACGACGAAAACACTCTTGCAGTTCACTAACAGGCTTCGTCTTCTCCCTGGTTTCAGAAATGTCGCAAATGTCACAGATGTCGGAAATGTCCGTCGTTGGTAAGTGAACACAATCTTGCATGCGTGGTCTTTGTCCGAACCCCGCGTCTCTAGGCTTCTCGGTGTGAAAAGTATATACAGGGTGTTTCACCTAAGACTTTCTGCAATTTTTAAAAACAAGCTATTTGAATTAGTCACGTGCTTTTTCTGGCATAGCATTGTCAGTGGTGTATTACATCATAATGCAGCTAAGACGTGCTAACTAGCAGGCTTGCTAACCAATATTTAATAGTTAACTTTTAAACTATTACCGTTGGGCTCCTTAATTATTGAGAGGCATGTAGCCCACCGTAAGTAATATCCATATCCGTTTTTAGAATTTCGAGAACGCGATTATCCTCGGCGCTGTGGCCCAACAAATTTTGGCTATATCGACGAGTTAGGTTCACTGGAGAGGCTGCTTTGCCTGCAAGCTTCTCAAACCGCATGTATTTTGGCGCGATGTAGGCGAAATTTGTTGGGCCACAGCGCCGAGGATAATTGCGTTCTCGAAATTCTAAAAACAGATATGGACATTACTTACGGTGGGCTACAGGCCTCTCAATAATTAAGGAGCCCAACGGTAATAGTTTAAAAGTTAACTATTAAATGTTGCTTAACAAGCCTGCTAGTTAGCACGTATTAGCTGCATTATGATGTACTACATCACTGACAATGCTATGCCAGAAAAAGCGCACATCTAATTCAAATAGCTTATTTTTAAATATTGCAGAAAGTCTTAGGTGAAACACCCTGTATATATATATATATATATATATATATATATATATATATATATATATATATATATATATATATATATATACTTTTCACACCGAGCAGCCTAGGCATGATACATACAGGCATGATCTATTTCCTCTATTTCCGCAACCCACTAAGACGTCTCTAGCCACAATTCAACCTGGCAGCGCCCCGCCGCGGTGGCTCAGTGGTTACGGCGCTCGGCTGCTGACCCGAAAAACGCGGGTACGATGCCGGCCGCGGCGGCCGAATTTCGATGGGGGCGAAATTCTAGAGGCCCGTGTACTGTGCGATGTCAGTGCACGTTAAAGAACCCCAGGTGGTCGAAATTTCCGGAGCCCTTCACTACGGCGTCCCTCGTAGCCTGAGTTGCTTTGGGACGTTAAACCCAATGAACCAAACCAAACCAACCTGGCAGCAAGGTATTGCAGGTTATACCAGCTTATAGTATATGTTGAGCAGAATAATTTATCGCCATCACCGCGATCGCTATCAGTCGGAATATCCTTACTGCAGGACACGGGTTTCTCCCAAACGCCCTAAATCCCGCCAATCTATGGCAATAAAGTTGTTTCTCTCTCTCTTTCTCTCCCAAACGCTCTTCATTTACTACTGGCCTGCGCTAGCTGGGGTCCCCTGTTTGAAGTCTCCCTAATCGGACCGACTCACCCCATTCCCTGTCAGTCCTAGTTAACGTTTCACTGCGTTCCCATCAGCGGCGTAGCCAGAAATATTTTTCGCGTGGTGTTATACGCTCCGAGGACCCGGCCAAGCAAACCATCGCCACATGCCGGGCTGCCAGCGTCATGAGCCTCCGGGACATGAACGTTTGAGTGCAGTGGGGCCGTGCGGGGGCCCAGGGACCTGTGCGTCCCAAACTCCCTTGTTACAAATAGTTTTCTCCTCCTTCTTCTTCTTCTTCCGCCGGCAAAAAAATAAAAAAAAACAGGGCCTGGCCCGAACAATATCTTGTCATTTTTCTGCCTTAATAAAGCCGAAGGGTTAGTTTCGTTCAGTGTATTTACGTAAGAATACGAGTGCACACAGTACTGTGAGGACTTTAATTCGTAACAACATTTATTCTCTAACAAAAACACTGGTACGAAAAATCAATATTTATCACATAATATAAAAGAACACAAAAGCTTCTGCTGTACAACAAAGTCAGCAACTGCGAACGAATGGCGTTTGTCGAAACTTCTACCCCATGGATGTGAACCTTCGCCCGGCCGCAGAGTCGCTTAAAAAAAAAAAAACACCTTTTATTTTTGCGATAGATGATGGTTGGTTGGTTGGTTTATGGGGTTTAACGTCCCAAAGCGACTAAGGCTATGAGAGACGCCGTACTGCAGGGCTCCGGAAATTCCGACCACCTGGGGTTCTTTAACGTGCACTGACATCGCACAGTACACGGGCCTCTAGAATTTCGCCTTCATCGAAATTCGACCGCCGCGGCCGGAATCGAACCCGCGTTCCTACCCGCGTCTATCGGTTCAGCAGCCGAGTGCCATAACCACTGAACCACTGCGGTGGCTGACATCTTTTCTTTGTAATAGTGCTGATCCTCTACGCACTACTGTGCGCTTAGCAATTTCTCGCTTGAGAACCTCAGGAACAAAGAAATAATCATCGGTTACAAAAGTATTGGTATCGAGTGGACATACTTTAAACATTTAAAAGAAGCCGCCGCGGTGGCTCAGTGGTTATGGTGCTCGGCTGCTGGCCCGAAAGACGCGGGTTCGATCCCGGCCGCGGCAGCTGAATTTCTTCGGAGGAGAAATTCTTCAGGCCCGTGTAGTGTGCGATGTCAATGCACGTTAGAGAACCCCAGGTGGTCGAAATTTCCGGAGCCCTTCACTACGGCGTCTCTCATAGCCTTAGTCGCTTTGGGACGTTACACCCCATAAACCAACCAAATTTTAAAAGGAATTTTTGTCATGACTGTGCCTGAGTGTTGTGTTAAGTTAATTAAAATGTTAAAATAATTAGTGGATATGAGGGAAGGAAATGGCGCTCTGTCTCACTTCTCGGTAGAAACTTCAATCATGCCGTCCAGGGAGTGAAAGAAGAAAGAGGTGCCGTAGTGGAGGTCTACGAAATAATTTCGGCCGCCTGGGGATCTTTTAACGTGCACTGACATTGCACAACACACGGGTGCCTTTCTGCGTTTTTTATCCCTCGAAACGCGGCCGCCGCGGTCAGGTTCGAACCCGGGTACTTCGGTTCGGCAGACGAGCGCCTTAACCACTGAGCCACCGCAATGCATGTACAGTTTTAAAACTGTCTGAGAGGTCCAGAGGGCTTTGGATTATCTTGAACTGTGTTTGTTTCGCTGTTATTGGTTGGTTTTTCGGTCTGGAATTATTAACCACGACACGCTTGTTTCTGCCTAGTAATCCTTCTGTTGTTGTTGCCCTTGCTCTCTGAATTATAGGAAAAGCGATGGGTAGCCAAACTGACTAGTTTAATTATTTTTTTTCCCGGAACCCCGCCGCTTATATACTGGCAGCAGCGATATAAAAGGCAACACATAATGAGCGATCAATGAACAAGTGTGCTCGATGACTATACGCATTTTTATATTGTCTAAAATCGTGTTCATCTGCACGAATAACCTATGTGACCATGAGTCGTTTTCAACTTCAATGCAGAAATAACATCAAACATCCTTGTTTCCACAGACTGCATGTCATTGCTTCTGCCTGCACATATTTTTTTTTGCATACTTCCTATGTGTTTAAAGATGCACTGAAGAGGAATCTGAATTCGTCTTCTTGCCGCGGGAACTCGGTCTACACGTTTCGAGCATTCTTAGAAACTTCGATTTATTGCCCTCTGCGACCGATTTCCTAATTAAATCGGATTAACGTCCAGATCCCGCCTTTTTTTTTTAATTCCCCACATACGGTGGGAGGAGTCGACCAACGCATGGAGTGCCTTTCAGGCAGTCGCGTGGCGACTTTGCATTCGCTTTTATTTTGTTGCTTTTAGGTTTCCGTAAACAAATACGTCTAGTCAGAGACTACATAGCTGCAAATTAGGCCCACGGAAATAAAAATACACGTGGACTCTTTGCTTTTGCCGTTCACTACTTATCACTCCGCCGATGGCAGAGCGGCAAGCCACCACGGGACTGGTTGAAAGGTTGGTCGACTCCTCCCGCCGTCTGCAGGGATTTGAATAAAAGGCGGGAGCCGGGACGTTTAATCGGATTTAAATGAGGGAAATCGGCCGCACAGGGCAATAATTCGAACTTTCCAAGAACGCTCGGAACGCGTAGATCGAGTTCCCGCGGTAAAAATACGAGTTCAGATTCCTCTTCAGTGCACCTTTAAGAGCAGACATAGAAATTTGTACTTGGTAGTTTAGACGTTACAAGAGACCATATATCCAGTGTTTTGGCCCATACTTTTAGTATTGGTCTGGCGTACTTGCACTTCTTACTTTGCTTACTTTATGCGTTCGACTAAAAGTAGCCGATCTGCTAACTTCAGCCAAACACGTCCGAAGCCTGGAAGATGTTTTTTCTCCCGGTTTCACCAGTTAGTTCTTTTTATTTTGGGCATTTACGTGATGCGTGGGAAGGATAGGGTCGATCATTACACAAGTTCTAAAAAGATGTTCCGTCTTCTCTTCTCAGAGTCAGGGGCGGGACAAGGTGAGTACCACGGTGCGAACGTCGACGCCCTTATAAAACTGGTCTACAGACTGTCTATAGACTTGCTATAGACTCTATTGCCTTAGTATAGGTATTTCCTTCTGTCTATTTATAGTCCATAGTAGGTATACAGAAACAACCTAGCATATGTCTGTGAACGTAAATCTATAGATTGTCTGCACAGTGTCTACAGGATTTTTCTTGCCTATAGACTAGTCTGTGGGATATCTATTTAGAAAGTATCTAGACTCTATAGGCAGAAGTCAATGGGCACTCTGTAGACTGTCTACAGAAATTTTTGCAAGGGCGCGATCGTCGTCTATGTTTTCTGATCTGCTGTACTGCCTGCATTTGTCCTCTGTGAAATTCTTGACGTCACGTTCACCCTGTTAATTAACCACTTAAGGCAGTGAAAGCAGAGTGTGTGAACGTTTATGAGCTCGGTTTAATAGCTAATAAGTTGAAGTAACCTTTAGAAAATTCGAACTTCTTTTTCATCCCTGGATGCTCTTCCATCTCTGGTGCTAACTAGCCATTCTGCTGCACGTCTTATCTGTATTATCAAGCACTATACCGCTGACAACGCTATGACAAAAGAGCGGTCTTCTAGCTTAAAAAGCCTATCTTTAAGAATTGTGTGAAGTCGTTGATGAAACGCCCTACATAACGTGCAAGGTGTAACGTGATTTTAACGGGATGCAGCCCTCAAACGATTGCATCATTTTCCCATCGTGTTTTTAGCTACAATCGAATCAACATTAAGTGTGCTTCGTTTGTGCGACGAGCCGTGTTTTAAGGCGAATTAGCGCTCGCCGGGTGGAGCCTATATACAGAGAAGTCAGTGAAGTAACAAGAAAACAGACGGGGATCTCCCGTAGTCAAAGAGGCAGGTAGGGCGCTCCGTTTTGGCGATCATCACGCCACTCCACATCATTCAGGCTGATGATTAAGGTGTTGACATCCGCGTAGATGGGATTAGGCGTCAAAAAGTAATCACATTTTAGCCGATAGTTTTATATTTTCTGGTGCCTACGCAGACCCCATCTGGGGAACTGCTGCAGAGTTGCATAACGGCGAAGCATCCGCAAGGTAGCGGTTCTAGGCAGAGACCGCACTGAACGACGCGTTGTTGCATGGTCGCGCAGCATGTCCCAGGCAGTTTTTGCCTCCAGGCACCTGCTCGGGGAAAGTGCCTGGATGAAGGTTATAAACACACGAAATGCTATTGCACTGTGCTAACTTCTCTATTATACGATCATAAGGAATTTTGCGTTGACATCATGACTTCACACTGGACACGAGAGTACGTAGTGGGGTGTTGGTATGTGGAAGTGCCGTGATTGTGTGTGGCAACCATGGAGGAAATAAACTCAGGAGAGGCGGTTACGTCACGTTTTTTGAAGCCGGCTTCCCCCTGCGTCCCACCTGCTGGTCCGCCGCTTCAGCGCCCTTGCGCCTGCGCAGCAGACGATGCAGCAGACGATGCCGCTGCGCCCGCGTTACTATTGGGCGCGCCGGCGGCCAAAGACTCCCAGTAGTCCTTGCGAAAGCACGTGACTTCCGGCACACTTTCTGGCCTGCAGCTCGGAGAGCGAGGGCTTCTCCTGCGTTTTCCTTCCTCCATACTGGCGACTGTGTCTGCGTATGAGTCACATTACCAGTCATGACTCGTGACATAGACAGGAAATGACGTCAACTAACTCGGAAGTGACGTCAACTGAACCGGAAGTTACGCGACCAGAACCACAATTCGGCGCGCTCAGGCGCCAAGTGGCACTATTCTATCACATTACACACGTAATAGTATTGAGTCTGGCCCTCCCCCCCTCCTCTAATTTTTTTTCCCATTATCGGGTGCCATGTTGGGGGAGTGTTATTTACTCGAACCCCGCCCATACACGAGGTGTATGGTATAACAATCCGATAGATGAAAGAACAATAAGTAATACCTTAGCGCTTCTGAAGTTAGACGACGATCAGCGATAATTTATGTGTGTCGCTTCTGCCTGGCAAACCTCTGATCACCCCCGCAAAAAAACCACAGGAGATAGACAGGTTTTCAAGAGAAAATGCAACTTGTATGAGCACTCACATCTGTGCGAAGCCCGGAAAGGCACGTCATGCATTTGCCTTCTGTTTGGATTCGGCAAGAAGTCATGGTATTTTAGAATAAACCGGAATTTGTGCCGTCAAGAATTCGCCCCAACTGTTTACCCCGACCCGTACGAACTCTGATCGTTTTGCACGGAGGTCGGCACTGGGAACTATCATTTTAACGCGATTTCACACCGTCGTATGGTCTTTTTTTCCGGTTGGGATGAATGCTCAAATTTTCGTTTCCTTTTTCTAGGTGGTGAAAAGTAAGTTTTTGTTGAAATACAGAAGACCTATTGGTTTTAACGTCCGCTAAGCTAAAATGTCTTCGCACGTTTTGTGGACTGCGATTTACAACGTACCGAGCTCGATAAATACACGAATGATATAACGAGAATAACTCCGAGCGAATGAAAGAGGACCTCTATTGGAGCATATCGGAAATGTGTAGCGAGTTGCTGAAGTATATAGGAAGCATAGCATGTGACGCACAAATTTAAACAAGAGGTAGTTTCGTGACTCCGCTACTGTGTATTTGTTTTAGAATGTGATTTAAACAGCACAAAAATCGACATAAGCAGGGAGAACGGACAATGCGCTTATTTTTAATCGAGTTTTATTCGGAAAGCTTCCTTGAGGAAAAACAAAACACAAAGGAACAAGGTGATAGTATTGTAGTTAATTTTTCACCAGATATTCGTCCCCGCTCTTTTCAATCATCGAAATTTCACATATCTTTCTCTCTGCCCTTTTGGGATTAGCAATTTGGGCTTAAGGAGAGATAATCTGAAGAAACGCATGGTTGACAGTGACTGGACCAATACACTCTTTTGTCTTTCGCGCAACTTCACTTTCCGACAGAGATGAGACATTCCATAATTCAAGCCTATAATGAAATAGCAAGACTTTCTGACGGGCAAGTTGGTACATTATCTTTTTGAAATGTTCTGCGCTGATTTAACATCCAGAACCGAAAGGAGAGACGACAGGACAGAAGTGCAACTTTCCACTTTAATCCGAGATTTATAAAGCCCGGATGTCATTAATCAAAAGACGACTTCAGATTCTCCTTCAGAGCACCTTTGCGAAGTATAGACGTGGAGACCTGTTCGGAAACGCTTGCACTGGAGACTGTCATTGTGGATTTTTCTTCTCTGTGTGCTGTATATACTGTGTACGATGTCCTTTTTTTCCCCGAGCAGAAAAGGCACTGATGCAAAAGTCATCGCCATGGGCGTCGTCGTGCTGCTACTGCTTCTTTTCCTGATATACAGCGTTGTTCAATCGAGCTCAGGTAATTGATGCGCCAGGCTCAAGCTGCCTCGTCACGTGTGTGTGCCTGTTGGAATGAAGCCTACAGTCATTGAAAGTAAAAAATTGGCTTTGCTTTAGCTCTGGTTAACCATAGTTGAATTGCGAAAGCAATTGAGCGCATTTTGTGTTCCTCGCTTCGATCTTTCGTTGTTGCCTCTCTTTCGCGCTCTCCATAACGACTAGAATCCCCCCCCCCCCCCCCCCCCCCGCGAGGCGACACCTCCTCTCCCTCTACCCCAGCGGAGCACATCTGGTGGAGCGAGCGGCGAAGGCAGCGGCGTCGACGGCGGCGTCATCTGTAGGAGTGCGGCTGCGGCGGTGCTAGGCAACGGCAGCTCAAGGTCGTTCGTAGGCCGCGGCATACGGCTGAAGTGCGACCGCGCGACGAGCCGAGCTGGCAGGCGTAGTGTTGCTTTCGCAACAATGAGGCATAGCAAAATGTTTTACCTTTAGTGCGAATCCACTTGTAGTCGCACTGCCCGGTCTTCAGCGATGTAGGGTCCACGTATGTGTGTGAAGCCTCTGACTAGCAAGTGTCCCTGGGTCAGTGGGTCAGTGGACACCTCAATCGTGTTGTGATTAGGCGGTGGCGTACACCTACAAATTGGGCAGTTATGCTTCTTTCCTTTCCTCAAAACCAGCGCAAGGTTTGGACTCGGTTGATTTGCGTTCCGGACGCTGGATATGCAGCGCATCCACCCTGGCAGGTGGCAGTTAAAGGTTGGTCGCGAGAGTTGGCTCACCCAATGAACGCTGCGGCCTATTGCAGCAGTTCCGCGTGTCTGCCACAACGTTTTCAGCGCTAACGCAAGCAGCCCACATCTCTCTATCATCACCCCACGAACCTTAACGCGCGATTCAGGCGTCCACTAACCCAGGGAGCCAGTTATGCGCACTTGCTTTGATTAAAATAATCGGAATGTAAAACTTTATCAAAGCTAACGCCAATGAATACAAAGAACGCCGACGGCCTATGGCTTCAGTGCCGCGTTTCTGGCGCAACGTGTTGTCGATGCCAAAGCATGCAACGCACATCTTTCACTACCGCCACGTAGCTTAAAGCACGACTGAGGTGTCCACTGTTACGAGAGGGCAGTTATGCGTCTTTCCTTTGCTTTCCAAGCTCCCGCTCCATTGGTTTCGTAGCTTAAAGCGCGACTTAAGTGTCCACTGTCCCAGGGGGCCAGTTATGCGCGTTTCCTTTGCTTTCGAAGCTCAAGGTCAATTGAAGGTGAAAACAAGGCACATGGCGATCGAAGCATGAGGTCCTGTAGTGAAGCTTTCGCTTCAAAATCCTCAGCGAAGCAACTTAGGAGGCAGGTAGGCCACATAAATCACGTGACCTTGCGGCCTCATTACAACCTGCCCTCCGTATTGTGAACAATCTTCGCACCGTGACAGGTGGCAGTTAAATTACTGATTGGTTGCTAGAAGTCGGCAATAGCAACCTAGGTCCCACAGGACCCTTCGGTAGCAACGCCTGCCATCGCAGGACAATGACGAATCGCTTAACCGCTGCACCACTGCGCCAGGACGGGTATGAGAACTCCCATGGATGTATGACTATTAAGTAGAGAATGATCCATTCGGCATATATGGACATTAAAGGGAAACCGCATAGGCTTTAGAAATAACGAGCTTAAGAGGGTCGAATGTGTGAAACTTGCAGGTTAAAGCATGCGAAGTCTTTTTGGGCTAGCACTTGAAATAGTGAAGTAATCGCCGATTCAAATCCGGACGCCCTTCAAGCTTCTCCGCAGCGCACAACGCCAAGTTGGTGGGCGCATGATGACGTCATCGAAGGTATCGGTACATTTCTAACGCACAAACGCCTGTTTTGAAGGAAAAAAACCAACACCCCCGAAGGCAAACTCTGCTTAGAGTTGTTTGGCAACGTCTAACGAGTCAGCGCAGGGCGTGGCTGACGACAGCGGTAATTTGAAATCATACCTTCCGTGACGTCACAGTGAATTTCCCCGTACTCCTCCGGTGCACCGAGGAGAAGCGCAAAATTCAATCGATTACGTCGCTATTTTAACAGCAAGCGCGAAAACACTTGGCATGCTATACCTACAGCATATATGGATTTGTATCACTGAATATCGCGAAATTGTCAAAAAATGCTGCTATTGCCGAGTGACTGCTTGATGCGACGACCACGGGGTGTAACGGACGTTGAAGCACCACCGCTTGTTGTTACCGCATCGTCGCGTGTGAGCGGGAGTTTGCGCTGTCCAAAGTGCTAACTGTTCTCTTTCCTGTTTCTCACGAATTTTCCAGCGAACGTCGAAGGTGATGACGAAGAAGGAGGTGGCGGCGGCGGCGGCGGTGACGGAGGAGGCAAGGGTTACTCAGGTGCGCTCGAAAAGCTATCTTTCCGCCCAATCCGGCGCAGACGATAAAACGGATGACTAAAGGCCCGACTCCATAGGCACTTCTGCGTCCTACGCGCCGTGTGCGCCTACGCGTATGGCGCGAGCACGCGCCCTGTCGCGCGCTGCATTTCGCTCAGAACATGCTTGGAAGACCCGCTCTGGAAGACACAGAAGCAGAACGCCCGCTGATTGGTCGATACTGGCGGGCCGAAAATAACACGCGCGCTGCAGTGAGTAGCGCGCACGCCCTGAATACGAGGTCTGTTAGAAAAGTATCCGACTTTATTTTTTTTTGCGAACACCTGATGGATATGAAACAAGCGCGCTTGCATCAGCCGACCTTGAACCTTCGTGCGCATGCACGAATTTTTTCCCGCCTGCCGATAGCGTCAGTCGCTGGGACGCAGCGTTTGAGTGAGGCAGTGCGCAGTGCTCTCGTCGGTTTTTTATTGCAAGGAAAATGGCGGAGCTACAGGAGCAGCGTTACTGCATCAGATTTTGCCAGAAACTGGACGACAGCCAAGTGGGAACCGTTCGGAATATTCAGTACGGCTTTCGGTGAAGATCCCAAGCAACCACCGATATCCTTCGGACGGCCGACAGAGGTCTATTTCGGATGTTCTGTACGTCCGCTGAACATCCGCAAACAGCCGGTAGACGTCCGTCGGCCGTCCAAAAGGTGGCCAAAGGTATACGGTTCGCCCGCCTACGGACGTCCAGTTGAGTACGTCCATTGGCGGATCTTTCTCGAATATTCGCATATATGGTGCATGCGTGCTTTTTTCACTCCGCGCAATGCAATAAAACCAAAAACAATTCGATGCATAGCACGCATATTTTATTGTGGTTGATGATACGTCAGCAGAGCAATGGGTTACATTCGGAAAATTTCTTAAATGTGACTCTTCAAATGTGGCAAGCTTGGGATACACATCCGTAATCTTCCCACCCACAGGATTTCTGAAATAAAAAAGAACGCGGCAAACATCAGTCATGTGAAACAAATGGCACAATGCAGTAGCCGAAGTAAAAACATTGGAACCAATTAACAGAAGTGTTTAATGCTGCAAGTATAACAGACAATGTACTTTAACACCTCGAAGGCAATAACAGCTCTCACTTTTCCACACCATATTTGACAATGTATCTGTTCTTTATTTATTTTCATGGGCCTTAGGGCACTAACCTGCGCAGCACTGTACGCGACTGTGCACAGAAAGCCGCAAAGCTTCCGTTGCGAACCACTGCGCCCTCACGTGCTTCCTATGGTCTGCCTTTCGCGCGTTGTCACTCTTTATATAGGCACAGTGAACATAGCGATGCCTTAAAAATTAACAAGATGCGAAAACACTCCGTCCCGCAACTTTGAAGAGGAGTGGGAATTAGTCGCGCGAGTTGAGGGCTCCCGCAGCTGTGTGATGTATAGGCTCCCGAAAGTGTGAGAACAGCACACACTTGGGGAAGCCATCTCCTCGCGCTTACTGCTCCCACTGTCCTGTGAACGAATATTATATGAGCATGCTGCTTTGTCCTAGAAGCAAAGTTCCAAGAAGTGTACTGGATACATACCTTCGTAGGCAATCACATGTGCACTAAGCCTTCTTTACACCAAGGTCGACGCAGTACGGGATTCCGGTGTTCCAGAAGAGCTTCAGGCACTTCCCGTATCTTTCGAATTGCTTAATGTTACATACAACTTTCGTCCACAGACCGAACAAAGCCACATTTTATAATAACAGAGCTATAAAGATCTGCGCTACAACACTACGCGACATATCAACAACAGCGCTACGGAGCCGTACTGATGGATTGGATTGGTCTGACCGCAAACTGACATCTATGATGATGGTGATAGCAGAATGCACAGGAGTTTTGATGCTTACGAATGGTTTCAATGGCAAGTTTAGCTAGCAAAATAGTGGACATGTCGCGCAACTCCTCTAATTTGGAGAAGTTTTATAAATATAAAACTAGTCATTGAGTTCTTGCAAAATTCTGCAGCACCTGCTTCTCCTCTTATATAAATTTAGCTCGTTGGCGGCTCTTGCACTGCAGGTAGGAGTGGAATCGCACCAATTTACAAACGTCTTCGCGTCAAACCCTCCAACTGCTGCAAATAAAACAGTATACATACACGAAAGACTCGAATTTTCTGTGAAATAAAAAACGTCCATACTCATGGCCTGGGAAAATACTCGACCTTACATCCTTCGGACGTCCACCTCGTCTCTCATGCGGATATACAAAAGTGGACACTGTCCGCACGTCCGGCGGATGTACGAATACGGATATCCGAAATCGGATTGTGTTCGTACGTCCGATGGACGTCCGATCTCGGCAAAGGACGTTCGGATCTAGCTTGTACGTCCGACGGATATCTGTGGTTGCTTGGGATGCTATGAGCAGGACACAAATTAAAAAGTGCTACAATTGGTTTTAAGACGGCCGCACATCGGTGGAGAGCGAGCCACGCTCCGGTCGGCCATCAACATGCCGAAATGACCAGGTCAATGCCGAAGTGAACGGTGTGGTGATGCGGGACCGTCGTGTGACTATCCGAGAAATTGCGGAAGAGGTGGACATCAGCATTTTTTCTGCACATTCCATTATCACCGAAGATTTGGCTATGGAGCTCACAGTCGACCAAAAGCAGCTTAAGCAGCTTCGTGTTGAAGTCTCACAGAACATGCTGAATTCCACAAACAGTGACCCCGACTTCATCAACACCATATTCACTGGTGACGAGTCTTGGGTGTACGGGTACGACCCGGAAACCAAATCCCAGTCGTCGTAGTGGAAGCATTCCACGTCGCCAAGACCAAAGAAGGCCCGCCAAGAGCGCAGCAATGTCAAAGTGATGTTGACTGCTTTCTTTGACTCCTTCTGTGGGGCACACCCCGAGTACGCACCCTACAGGGCCGAACAATAACCAAAGAGTACTACAGGGATGCCCTCCGTTGCTTACATGGTGCTGTGTGGCGGAAGAGACCGGAGTTGAGGTCAACAGGAAATTGGCGCATTCATCACGACAATGCTCCTGCACATTCCTCGCACTTGATTCGGATTTTTTGGCGAAAAACCAGACTCCTGTAGTTCAACAGACTCCTTGCTCTCCTGATATGGCCCCCTGCGGCTTCTGGCTGTTTCCCAAAATCAAGAGGCCATTGAAAGGAGCGCGATTTCAGACGAGAGAGGACATAATGGCTGCAACGACAGCTGAGCTCCATTTCGAAAAGTGCCTTTCCGGAATACTTCCAACAATGGCAGCACCGCTGTGAGAAGTATGCGGAGTCCCAAAGAGACTACTTTGAATGTGGTTAGGTTTCCAACGCTCCAGTTATGCCAGTTCATTTTCTTCGGCCAAAGGTCGGATACTTTTCTAACAGACCTCGTATTTGGCACTGTCGGATCTGAGCGTCGTGGACGCGCTCGGCGGCGGCCGATGCGTCGCGAATGCGCAGACTTCCTCTGCTCGGCGCGTGGGCGCCCAAGCGCGCAGGACGCGAGCCGAAAAGGGCCCATGGAGTTGGGCCTTAAAGCCAATACTCTGCAGAGTACGCTGGACGTTTGCAATCTGGTTCGGTAGAAAGCTGCGCTGTTCGCATGTTGAAATATTCACGAGGCGCAGGTTCTATTGCTTTTTATTCTTTATTTTGAGAATCGTCGCATTATCCGAAGGCGGCCACGAGATCGGAGTTTTACCACAAAAAATAGCAAGTTGCCATTTTCACGGCACGCTTTCGAATGCCTGTAGTCGGTCCATTGTTTGATTCCGTACGGTTACTTGTAGGCCCCATATGGGCTGCCATATGGTGACTGCCCTGTATGGACCCACATATGGGATCTTACGGGTCCCATATCAACAATTTTAGTAAGGAAGACAAGGTGGGCTGCTCTGTTTTCGCTACTAGACTGCGCAATTTAAACACAGCAAGATCATACCATCATCCGCAGGTAGTAATGGGGTACGGAAGTGTTACTGACCAGCCTTTGAAGACGAGCTGTCTGAGGGTTTCTGTTCGTGTGGACGCGTAGATAAGTTAAGCGAAATCGGTGTCTGTGAATCGGTTGACAGCAGCCAACCGTTTTTTTAAGGCGAAAGCCTTTAATGGCTCATACTGTCGCCCGTTAACAAAGCGTGTCACACGCGTTTAACTCGGAAACTAAAATATAGAAAGAAAACCAATGGTTGCTTCAGATAGAGGAGGAAAAAAATGACCCGAGAAGCCAAGTTTGGTGACTTTAGATTAATTAATTAATTATGGAGAAGAATGTCGAGGTTGCGTCGAAATAGCGCGGACGTCTATATAGCCACGGGATCGGTGTGACGTCACATCCACCGGAAGTCGTCACGGCATAGTGAAAATTGTCACAGAATGGTCGGAAAAACGTCGGATTTGTGTGAAATTAGATGGAAAAATGCGTAATTAAGCGTAGTTAACGCTTCAAATCCCCGAAAGATGTATAATTTGGGTATCGATATAGCCGCGGGAATGGTGTGACGTCACGCCCACCGGAAGTCGTCACGGCACAATGTCCTCGGCTTTCGCCTCTCAACACTTTAGTGGTCAAACTGTCCTCGCATTTTTTTTTTGAGGTTGAGTAGAAGCCCCACAGAGAATCCGAACACTAGGCCAAGGCAAGGTTTGTAGCCATGAGAGCATCCGGAGCAACTGAGGATTGAAGCCCGCAGCCCTCGGGCACTAGGCGGATGCTCAAGCCACTAGTCGAACGCTGCGGTGTTTGATGGAACGTAGCTCACCAGTAGCTCGCTGCCTTTGGAGCTCAGTTGTTAAGCCTAAGGTTGGGGTATGGAATACGGGTCACGATGGCTGCACTTCAATGCAGGCGAGAGGCACAAACGCCCGTGAGATGTGTGGTGACGTAATCGGTGATTGCGTCACCACATAAAATGCTAGTGGAAAACTGCTTTGCATGCTTCACCTGGAAGCCGTGTGGATTGGAATTCTTGAATAACCTCGAATTCTCGAAGAGCCATTTCAAATTCCCTTTAAGGAACCGCGTGTGGTTGATATCATTTCGGAGTCACCCACTAAGCCGTCGGTCACAGCCCACGCACAGGGTCGGGATTTTAAAACCTATATAGCCTAGCGCAGCCTGCACACGCCCTACGATACCATACGATATCATACAAAAAAATTCAGGGGGAACTTTGGCTCTCTCAAGTGCTGCAAGGCGAAAGCCTTTCCTGGCGCACTGTTTGGCATTGACTGTTTGTGTTGTACTAGTGCTTTATCTGACCACACACTTTGACTGCACATTGTAACTACACACTTTGACTGCCTACTTTGACTGCTTCTTTAGCACGACTCTCTCTCTCTGCTTCGATGAGCTCGGTTGTATCCATGGCTCTGTTCGCAGTAATGAGGTATGTAATGTAGTCACCCACGGACGCCTTACGCCCCCTGTCGGAGCGGATGACAACTATTTCATTAGTTGTCGTCTGCTCCAAAAGGGCGCGTCAGGCATCCGTGGGTGACCTCATTACTGCGATTCCGCGCACTCTGACGTCATAACCATTCAGACCAACTTAAAAGCGTGACACCTGTGCTGACAACCTTCTGCTGACAACATTCTGTCGACAACGATGAGGCATTAAAGGCTTTCGCCTTAATACCATACCAAACCATGCCAATCGTGCTATACGATATGGTGGCACATCATGCTGCACCATAACGTACAGATATACCACATCATGACACGCAGTACCGTACCAAACAATACAACACGAAACTATAACGCAATGCATCTCAAAACTGCCCCCTTTTTTTCATCCACAGGCGGAGGGCGACGAAAGAAGACCACTACGACAAGTGAGTGATCGTATCTTCGTTTTTATCGTGCCTGTGAGGCGAACTCCAAAGCACTCACGGAGAGCGCAAAATCGTTCACTGTCAGCTGGTGCTATTTATTGACAAATGGCATGCAGCAATTATGTTGTCGTGCCCATGCAATCAAAATGTCAGGCTAAAGTTCCGGTCTTCCTGCATTCTACACACGTTCTATCATCGTCAAACGAAACGCGCAAAACTGCAGCGCAAACTCAATAAAACAAAAATATTAGCTGCCGGTGAAGAATTACACGCAGGATGTATTAACACTTCCACGCAGCTGCTTTCGCGCCCTCCACAAAAATCTACTCGTTTTCGCGTTATCATTGCAATGGTCTTCGTGTTTCAATTGACGATTACAGTATGTAGAAATAGCAGCCAGTTAAATTTATTCGACGAGAAGTATTGTCGTATCAATGACATAGGCAAATTAGGGTAATTTTTGAAAGCTTAAGAGTTACACCCGTGCTCGGACGTGGCTATGGTGCTCGGCTGCTGTCCCGAAAGACGCGGGTTCGATCCCGGCCGCGGCGGTTGAATTTCTTTGGAGGAGAAATTCGAGGCCCGTGTACTGTGCGTTGTCAGTGCACGTTAAAGAACCCCAGGTGGTCGAAATTTCCGGAGCCCTCCACTACGGCGTCTCTCATAGCCTTAGTCGCTTTGGGACGTTAAACCCCATAAACCAAACCAAACCAATAAACAAGAGCAGAATTTGCAACGGTTCTCCCGGCTGCTGATGTAGCAGCTCGGGTGTTGACGCAGTGCTTTTGTTTTATCGTGAGGGTTATGTCACAGCGCAGCAGTTTATTTATTCAAGTTACCCCTAGGGCCCTCCAGAAGAGGGTATTACATAGGGTCACACAAAGGAAAAATGAACACTAACAAAAACAGCAAACTTTTACACATTTCCGTCACAGCGAAGAAGCTCTTGGAATTTTTATTGTCAGTTTCTGTGGCGATGACTGATGGCAAACTATTCCATTCAGGGATAGTACGGGGAACGAATGAATTGGCATAAGACGATGAATGACAGTTTACGCGTTTAACTTTGAAATAATGATCATGGCGTGGAAAGATGGCATCAGGTGGCTGAAACAAATCACTGCGAAGGGATGGGTGGTGATAAAGCTTATGGAAAAGGGTTAAGCGAGCAAGTTTACGGCGATATGACAAATCTTCCAGTTCGGCACGTTTTTTTAATGCTGAAACGCTTGGGAAGGGTGAATAATCTGAAAATATGAAACGAACAGCATGGTTGCAAGGATTCAATGTTAGTGATAACGTAGGCTTGAACAGGGTCCCAAATGGCCGCAGCATATTCGATTTTAGGGCGTATTAGAGTTATATAAGCAAGTTTCTTAACATGTACAAGGGCGTATCTGAGGTTATGTTTAAGAAAACCAAGTGAGCCGTTAGCAGATGCTAGGGTGAGGTCGATATGGCGATGCCATGTTAGGTTAAACTGAAGGTGCACACCAAGGTACTTGTATGTTGATGTTAGTTCCACAGTATTGTCATTTAGAATAGAAGTGGTTGGAATGCGAGCTGTACGACGAGTGAAAGGACCCCGCTTTGATCGAACGCGCTGGATAATACTCGGCAAATTTCGCGCTTGTTGTTCTAGTAGCATTAAGTGAGAAGCAGCGATTAAGCTTCCAAAGCCGGGGAGCGTGAAAAAAAAATGGCAGTGGTTTAGCTCTGGTTAAACATGGTTGTGTTGCTAAAGCAACGGCTTCCGTGCTACGCTCAGCATTCGCTTGTGGTTAGAAGTTTAGGCGTTTTGGCTAAGCTCTATTGTTTATACACGAAGACACATAGTTAAGCATTGGTTACAACTTTATTTACACCAATTAATACTCTTCGATGGTCAGTAAAGTATTGTGTCTTGGTTTCTACTGCATTGATGGCGAAGCGAGCGCCGGCGGCGGCGGCGCCATCTGGCGAAGCACGGCGGCGGCAGCTGCTGCGGTCAATTGCTAGGCGACGGCTCAAAGTCATTCGTGGAGTCGCCGCCACGGTGAAAGTGCGGCCACGCTGAAGAGGCGAAAGGGTGGGCGTAGTGTTGCTTTCGCAACAAAAAGATCGCCGTTCACTACAGCTATTTCAGTAACTGTATATTCATAGGGATTCCTCCCTTACTGCGCTACTGTATCTGATGGGATTACGGCTACCGTTGTCAAACGTTCCTAGCTCGACCTTCTCCCCTGTGGTGGCCGGCACACCTGCCTTCGCTCTGTCGTCATTATAAAGGCGTGAGTTAAACAATTGCGGAATTAATTCTGCCAAATTCAGCGATATTTAAACCCAACACTCGGAATAAGCGGGGAACAGCAATTTTAGCAACTGACCGAGAGCTATTCACGCCGTGTGTTCGCGGAGAGCTACTGCGCCGCGGTTGCTGCCTTCGGCACGCGGCATAAATATGCGAATGACGCCGTTCCGTGAACACTCGGCTTGTAGTCGGATACAACTTAAGTCTGCAGTGAAGCTCCGCCCACATTCAGCCTCCGCGCAGAGAATTCCTCCACGCCGAAAAAGTAGTCCGCTGCTGAAACATTTCTTGTTACGTAAACAAGAAGCTTATCACAAGGAAAAAAAAATGAGTTCTAGAATTTTGATACGCGGAATGCTTGATATAGACAAATATTAAAAAGCTGATTTCGTTTATAGTCGCCATTGGCCAGCGCAGTAATATAGGACGCCGCGGACCGCGGCCCAGTGTGAGCACCTGTTGTTTTTTTTAAGTTGTATCCTACTATAGAACCGCCATCGCATACATTAAGCACAAAGGAGTAACCCGTTATCTAACACACTCCTTTTTTAAAAAAAGGAGTTTGCTAGAGGATAGCTCACTCTCTTTTACTCCCACACAGGCGTATTCGTGTTTACAGTGCACGCAGGCTTCGCCACTCTGCAGGAATATTTTAGTGCAGCTGAATTGCTCTCATAAGATTGGCGCTCGCACCAGAAAGGAAGGAAGCGTTACCGCAACGTTCGCCTGCGACGCAGTAGCCAGAACGAGGGGCGCCCAGGCGATCGGCAACCCTCACTGTTCTGGTTGGCCATTAAGAGGCGTCACCAAAAATACACAGAGACACTTTATTATATGTTGGCAGTGCAATAGCATTACATGCTGTTGAACCTCTGCTGAAGCCGTGCGTCACCTGCCGGTGGCAAGGCGACGGCGGACAGTACCCGCCGGTTGTACCCTCCAGGCTTTCGGTGTGTCGCTTTCATCGAGGTTTCATCTTGCTTGCGCCAATTCCCCTTAGGACGCTGTCGTCAAGTAAATGGGGCGCGCGTGATGTGGATTCTATGGTATTCGGAAAAAGTGAGTGGAAAAACGCCGCTTTCGTGTATGGGCTGCGACCGCGATGCGGGTGCTTCTGGTCATCCAGATCTTAAAGAAGTTGCTGAAAAGTTGTATGCACCAGCCATCATACTACCGGTCGAAATCACGTGCTCCGAGATTGTCTCAGATTACCTGCATTGCCTGATTTGTATTTCTCTATATTCTACCCTCACTGTCCCGGCTGGCCATTAACAGGCGTCACCAAAAATTCACACGAACGCCTTGCTATGTATTGGCAGTGCGATAGCATTACATGCTGCTGAAGCCTTAACAGAAGCGGCGTCCCTTCGTCTGGTGACGTCATTTCCCCCTTCAGCCAATGGGAATGCTCCGGTCTGGTGAAAGTCGTTTCCCTCCCGCCAATCAGCGAATTTAGCTTCTTATGAAACACATTTTTTTCAGGTGTAGCTTTTTAAATTTTTTTAACTACAGGAACCCAACAAAAATTGTTTAATGGACCCAACCACTGTTAGCTAAAACATTTCATGTATACGACAGCAAAAGATAAGGAAACTATTTTGCAGTAAACATATTGTGACGAAGAAGATGAAGCTGGCAGTGGCGATGGACGGAGCGCTCGCGCTAGGCCAGCGGCCATGAAATCATCTCTCGTTCATCGTTGGTAAATTGGCTTTTGAGGAAAGAGAATGGTGCAGTATCTGTCTCACATATCTCGGCGGACACCTGAACCGCACCGTAAGGGAAGGGAGGAAGATCGGTCATCGTCTTTCATTCTTCGGCTTGCCGTCACGTAACAATATTAGAACGGTAGGCACTGAATACTAGTGAAAACATTAAGTAAACTCATGTCATATTAAGACTAAAATAAAAAACCAAAATACTAAGGAACACAGACTAGGACGAATTGAGTAGAAATTTAAGACTTATAATTGTTTTTGAAAGGCGTGAAGGGTAGGTGAAATTTGAACGTTATATTCTAGTATTCCACAAATGATATCCTTAAATTATAGTGTTTGTCGACCATAATTAGTGTGTATTATCGGAAGCAAATAGCTGATGTGGTGTAGTAATAATGGATTCCGCTAAGAATAGCTAGAATGCGGAGAGGTGGTTGATTGGGAGTGCGGCCGCTGCTCTCGCTTCGGAATCAGCAGGTTAAAGGACAGTAGACAATATTTTGGGGCGCGTGTTTTCTTTTTGTGATGGTGCTTAAGGCATTATTATACATATTGTCACGGGCGCCGGTAGAACGTTCTATCCCTGGCGAGCACACTGGGCGGAGCGCAGCCGGCCGACCCTAGCACCGAGCAGAAGAGGACGAAGTCCGGCGCGCGACAAAGGTCGAAGACAGACCGCACGGGGGCGCCGGTAGAGTGCGGCATTGCCCCTCCCCTCTGGAATGGCATCGACTCGATGGCTGAGATAGAGGGGGAGCCACGTGTGTACGTGAACAGAGTCCCAGGCACTGAACGTGGTGAGAGTTGTTCTAGCGGGCATGGTATGGCTTGAGTCTTGCGACGTGCACAATTTCGGATGTCGGCGGGCGTCTTGAAGAACGAACACTCCCTTGCGGGCGCACTTCATACGTAACGTCGCTGAGTTTGCGGAGTACCTCGTAGGGGCCGAAGTAACGGCGCAAAAGCTTCTCAGAGCGACCGCGCAGACGGATGGGGCTCCAAACCCACACTTGATCGCCAGGCTGGAAAATGACTTCGCGATGACGAAGGTTATAGCGGTGAGCATCGACTTCTTGCCGCACGCAGGTTCGTTGCCGAGCCAGCCGGCGGGCAGCTTCTGCATGGCGAACGAATGCATCAGCGTCGGCAACGGATGGGTGCGCAATATCGGGCAACAACATTGTGTCCAACATAGTCACGACTTCACGACCGTGTACCAAACGAAATGGCGTGAACCCCGTCGTCTCTTGAAGGGCAGTGTTGTAGGCAAACGTGACGTACGGAAGTATTGCGTCCCAGTTCTTGTGGTCATCGTCGACGTACATAGAAATCATATCAGCGACAGTCTTATTGAGGCGCTCGGTTAGGCCGTTGGTTTGAGGATGGTAAGCTGTGGTCTTACGATGACTTGTGCCACTGAGCCGCATAACTTCCTGAGTAAGCGTGGACGTGAACGCTGTGCCTCGGTCAGTTAAAACAACAGAAGGGGCGCCATGGCGGAGGACTATGCTGATGATGAAAAAGTCAGCAATTTCAGCAGCAGTACCGCGGGGAAGGGCTTTCGTCTCACAATACCGGGTGAGGTAGTCGGTGGCAACCACAATATACCGGTTACCCAATGATGACGTGGGAAATGGGCCCAGTAAGTCCATGCCGACTTGGTGGAAAGGAATTCTCGGCGGAGCAATGGGTTGGAGCAAGCCAGCCGGCATGAAAGGTGGTTTCTTCCGACGTTGACACTCGCGGCAAGTGCGCACATAACGCTTGACAGCCGCAGAAAGCCTGGGCCAGTAATAACGGTGACGAACTCGTGCCATCGTTCGAGAAAATCCGAGGTGGCCGGAAGGAAGCTCGTCGTGGCACGCCTGCAAAACGTCAGTGCGGAGCGCCGTTGGAACCACGAGCAAGTAACCAGAGTCCGTCGGGCCGTAATTTCGTTTGTAGAGGACGCCATCCCGCAAGCAAAACGACGACAAGCCACGCGCGAATAGACGAGGCGGTACCCTCGAGATAATCGATGAGTGGGCGCAATTCCGTGTCGTCTCTCTGTTGTTGAGCGAGGGCGGACGTGGTCAGAGCACCAATAAATATAGGGTCATCTTCGAGGTCATCAGAGCTGGACGGAATAGGAGCACGGGACAAGCAGTCTGCATCGCTGTGCTTGTTGCCCGACTTGTAGACAACTGTAACGTCAAATTCTTGCAAGCGAAGGCTCCAACGAGCTAGCCGGCCCGAGGGGTCTTTAAGATTCGCGAGCCAACACAGTGAGTGGTGGTCACTCACGACCCGAAACGGGCGACCATACAAGTAGGGCCGGAACTTCGTTATCGCCCACACAACAGCCAGGCACTCCTTTTCAGTGGTTGAGTAATTTGCCTCGGACCGTGACAGTGTGCGGCTGCCGTAAGCAATCACGCGCTCAACACCATCTTGCCACTGGACGAGGACTGCACCGAGGCCAATGTTGCTGGCATCGGTGTGAAGTTCCGTGTCCGCCTCCTCGTCAAAATGGGCAAGAATGGGCGTTGTTTGTAGGCGTTCGCGGAGCTTTTCGAAGGCGTCCTGCTGTTCCTGTGCCCAGACGAAAGGCTGATCGTCTTTTGTTAGCCGTGTGAGAGGCTCAGCCAGCCTGGAGAAGTCTTGCACGAAGCGTCTGTAATATGCGCAGAGGCCAAGAAACCGGCGCACAGCTCGCTTATCAGTGGGAGTCGGGAACGCAGCTACAGCGGCCGTCTTGTCGGGGTCGGGGCTGACGCCCTCAGGTGTCACAACATGGCCCAAAAACTTCAGCCGTTGGTACGCGAAGTGGCATTTTTCGGGTTTTAGAGACAGACCGGCTGATCGGATTGCCGTCAATACTGCACTCAAGCGTTTGAGATGTTCTTCGTAGGTCGCAGCGAAAATAACCACATCATCTAGATAGACGAGACACGACTGCCATTTGAGGCCAACCAGGACAGTGTCCATCATTCTTTGAAAGGTGGCAGGAGCGGTACAAAGGCCAAAGGGGAGCACCTTGAACTCGTACAAACCGTCGGGGGTTATGAACGCGGTCTTTTCACGGTCACGTTCATCGACTTCGATCTGCCAGTACCCACTGCGTAGATCAAGAGAGGAAAAGTACCGGGCATGACGCAGGCGATCGAATGAGTCATCAATTCGGGGCAACGGATAAACGTCCTTTTTAGTAATCTTGTTGAGGCGACGATAGTCGACGCAGAATCGGAGAGTGCCATCCTTCTTGGCGACCAGCACAACGGGCGAAGCCCACGGGCTTGTTGACGGCTGGATAACCTCGTCGCGGAGCATTTCCTCAACCTGCCTCCGAATCACCTCCCGTTCTTTCGCAGACACTCGATAGGGGTGGTGTTGTATAGGCCTCTCGCCTTCATCAACTACAATGCGGTGTTTAGCGACCGATGTTTGCCGAACTTTAGAAGTGGTCGCAAAGCAGTCACGAAAAGAGTCGAGGATCATGTGGAGGCGGTGTTTCTGATCGGCGGTTAGGTCGGGGTTCACGTCACTCAGAACGGGGGCGTCAGACGTCGATTCATGGGTATCGTTGAGGGACAAGGCGCAGTGGGAGACTGAGTCACTGATTTCATCGAAATAGGCTATGGCTGTTGCTTGCGGCAAGTGGCGGTATTCGGCGCTAAAGTTCGTAACAAAAAGCTGCGTTCGCATTCCGCGGAGGGAACTAACACCCCGCGCAACGCAGACTTGCTGACTCAGCAGTAATGACAGGTTACCTTCCGCAAT
Source organism: Amblyomma mixtum (assembly GCF_055824585.1). Classification (NCBI taxonomy): domain Eukaryota; kingdom Metazoa; phylum Arthropoda; class Arachnida; order Ixodida; family Ixodidae; genus Amblyomma; species Amblyomma mixtum. The sequence continues at coordinate 86,643,683 of NC_143012.1, forward strand.
CCCGTGAGGCGTGCGTGGGTTGGAGCATTCCACCGTAATAAACAAACTGGAGCGTGGTGGTAGCGTGACATTGTCATCACACACGCGAAAAACAGGCCTGTCGGGCTCGCTGCTGCCGGCTATGGCACACGGAGGTGAGAACGTCACGACAAGTTCGCGGAGGTTGATTATCGCACCGTGTTCTCGAAGAAAATCAAACCCGAGGATGAGGTCCTTCGAGCAATGAGCCAACACAGCGAAGCAGGAAATTAAGGTTACACCGCGAATCTCCATTCTAGCGGTGCAGACACCAAGCGGTGTCACCAGATGGCCTCCAGCTGTCCGGATGTGCGTTCCAGGCCAAGGTGTCAGGACTTTCCTCAGGACAGTCGCCAGACCACGACTCATGACGGAGAAGTCGGCGCCGGTATCTACGAGAGCAGTCACGCGGCGGCCATCAACGATGATCGGAATTTCAGCCGAAGCTTGGTCACCTTCAGAAAAACGCTGTGTGGGGGAGGTCGGACTTGGGGATCGTTCTCGCGGTCGAGTTGGTGCGTCAAGCGGAGACGTCTCTGTTCGTCGAAAAGTCGTCGGACGTAAGGGTCGTTCACATCGTCCAATTGAAGCGTCAAGCGAAGGCGTCTCTGGGCGTCGAAAGGTCGTAGCGGCGTGGGGTCGGAGGTCGGGTCGCATGCTAACGTCGGTGAGCGGAGGATGTTCGTCATTATGTCCAGTGACGGCGGCCCTACCTCCGGGGGTCGCCGTCCTCAGTTTTCCCGACGCGGGCTGGAGGACTGCCGGACGTAGGACTGGCGGGCTGCTGACGACAACCGTCGAGGCGACGGTGACCTGGACTGACGTTGGGCAGTGGGTACAGGTGGGACATTAGCCGCTAGGTACTGATCGATCTCGCGGGGTCGTTCACCATAGCGTGGCAGGGGTGCGTCTGGCGAAAAGCCGCGCAGGCCAATCCGGCGGTACGGGCAGTGACGACGGATGTGGCCTGCTTCGCCGCAGTGGAAGCACAAGGGCCTGTTGTTCGGCGTGCGCCACATGTTTGCCTTCGTGACGGGTGGGCGGTCGTCTGGCAGCGCTGCCGTAAACGGGATTCGGCGGGACGGCGCGGTAGGGGCAGTAGGGTAGAACGCCGGCGGTGGTGGCGCAGAACTTCGCAATGCCTCGCTGTATGTCATCACATAGGGCGCTGGCGGTTGGGGAGGTGGAATGGGCTGCACCGTGCGGCGTGTCTCGTCACGGACAGCATCCGAGATGGCGGTCACACTAGGAAGCTGCTCCACAGAGCGAAGTTTCTGCAGCTCTCCGCGAACGATGCTCCTGATGAGCTCTCGGAGGGAGGTGTTCTCATCCCCGGGCTTCGGCATGTGGCACTCCACAGCAGTGATGTTTGATGGACGGCCGTAGTGCGCAAACCGCTGTTGCAGGGCGCGCTCCATGCCTGCCGCTTCTTTTGCAAAATCGGCGACTGTAGCCGGAGGATCGCGCACGAGCCCAACGAACAATTGCTCCTTCACTCCCCGCATCAAATGGCGCACCTTCTTGGCTTCCGACATCGAAGGATCAGCGCGGTTGAAAAGCCGGATCATGTCCTCCACGAACATCGCCACGCTCTCGTTTGGCTGCTGCGCTCTCGATTGCAAGGCCAATTCAGCACGCTCCCTCCGTTCGTTGCTGCAGAAGGTATCCAGCAACTGCCGCCGGAAGTCTTGCCAGGTGTGGATGGCAGACTCGTGGTTTTCGAACCACGTCTTGGCGGCGTCCTGGAGGGCAAAGTAGACGTTCCGAAGCTTGCGGTCTTCGTCCCACAGATTAAATTCAGCGACCCTGTCGTACCCGTCCAACCAGTCCTCCACATCCTCAAACTTGTCACCATGGAACGACGCAGGCGTGCGAGGCGTGTGAAGAAGTAGCGGTGGCGAACTCACAGATGGCTGGAAGGTCTGGCTGGCCACCGTAGAGGTCATCGTGCGGGATGGCGCGGTGAGGGGTTTGTACTCGGGGGCTAAGCCTTTCAAGCGGCGGCTTGACTTGTGGACAGGTGTCGTGTCCAGGGGGTGTGGCGGAGAGCTGGAGGTTCCTGGGACCTCTTCGTACATGGATCGTACCCAGCAGCTGCACCAATATGTCACGGGCGCCGGTAGAACGTTCTATCCCTGGCGAGCACACTGGGCGGAGCGCAGCCGGCCGACCCTAGCACCGAGCAGAAGAGGACGAAGTCCGGCGCGCGACAAAGGTCGAAGACAGACCGCACGGGGCGCCGGTAGAGTGCGGCAATATATTACCATGTGGTATCCTCCTACGACCGCTAAATAATTCATAATCAGATTTGTTTCTCATGCTGTTTCGGTTTCAAGAGCCGAACGATGGCTTTGACGTCAAAGAGAGGTTATAGGTGACGTGAGGCACGAAAAACTGCAATGTAATGGCTGCTTCTACACACCCTGTCATTCCGGCTCTTGACGAAAGCTGGCTTCAGCACTGTAGATAATCAAAACGACGAAGCAGTGATTATATCGCAATTTTTCCATGCCTCACGCGACCTATAGCCTCTCTTTGACGTCACAGTCATCATTCGGCTCTTGAAATCGAAACTGAAACAGCATGAAAAAAAATTGGATTATGAATTATTTAGGGGCGGCAGAGGAATACCGCTTGGCGATTCATACATAGTCATAGAGTTTCTATTACCTAGAGGGAAAGTTGGAAGCCCGTCTATGGGAGTTTGCATGGAGGCCCCTCGAGGCCACTTCAGCCACCATGGGCGCTCAAAGCATCATGGGGCGGTGAGCTACCGACTGCAGAACTACAACTTTTGGACAAAAAATAATAGAAAAATAAAGCTGGTCGATAACTGCGAATGTCCTAACATTCAGTATCCTGTCTGTAGATTGCAACAAACGAGCAGAAAAGCATGTAAATGCAAAGTTTGCCCAAAATAAGAAATGGCTAGCCTTCCTATTGGCCAAGTAATGAACACTACAAAAACTAATATTTCGTAATTAACAGGCGCATTTTTAAAACCAAATATGTTTAAAAAAGAAATGTTGTTGCTTACATACTTTAAAGGGTCAGTCTACTCACCGAGATGAGTGTATAAATAATGGCATATTCTGGTAGTTGGCACCCTATAACATCAATAACGAGGGGTCTGCGCCCGGTTTAGGCAGGAATTTATATTTTATTTCTGCGTTAAAAATCGCGTAAAAAAGCATGGTGGCGACCCCAAACGTTCATTTTGTTCAAGAAAGTGGTAGTCTTCTTTTGTAGAAGCATAAGTGAATATACTACGTACCATTTGTATGCCCCAATGTCAGAGAAACGCACGTTTTGTTCTAGTAAACTGTAGAAGGCGTACCGCTCGCTTTTTTTGTAAATCACATGAATATTTATAGTTACACGTACGCAAAACGCAGGCACATTCCCACTTCTAGTTCAGCGTATGCTAGCAGAGACGCAAAAATAAACTCAGCCTATAGTGGCGCCATCTGGTCGTCAGGACGGGAACCATTGCTGTAAACAAACCGACTCTCCACTGAAGCCTAGGAGCGGCAGAATCGTCACTCTAATTATTAAAATAAAGCAAATTTATCTCTTATATGTTTTCTTATAGGCGAGATGAGACGAAGCAAAAGACAGGCGCCCCATTTATGGCCAGTGAACGCACTGAAAAAGGCAGCAACAACGAGAATTCAGTCCGAAGCGAGAGGTCCGGCTTCGACGGACGCCGCCATGTTTGTCGCCGCGCGGCGGTAATCCAGATGGTTGCCAGATGAGACTACCATCTCATACAGATGTGTTCCCACATTAATAAATTCTATTTTAAAATGTTCTACCGCACTCCTTGGCACCACAGCTGGCTAAACGGTAATTTGAGTAAAGAGCTATTGGTTGCCGCAAAGAAATTATGGTCGATAAAAATCAGTAGATTGACCCTTTAAGAGGTTTTTAAACGGCATTTCGGAAAAGTGAAACTTTTTATTGGCGTCGTGTGTCGTTGCGTTTTCACTACTATGGTTTTTGCACACTGCGTTCGCGCGAAAGTCGTCTGCGCACACACGAACAGCGTTTTCGGAACGAAACATCTCAGTAGTGACACTCCGTGTTCCCGAAAAACTACGACCGCCCCGCACCACGTAGCTCACCGCCCCATGATGCTTTGAGCGTCCATGGTGGCTGAAGTCATAGAGTTTCTTACTATTACCTAGAGGGAAAGCTGGCGGCGCTGCACTTCAGCCACCATGGACGCCCAAAGCATCATGGGGCGGTGAGCTACTTGTTGCGGCACAGTCGTAATTTTTTGGGAACATAGAGTGGCACTACTAAGACGTTTAATTCCGAAAACGCTGTTCGTGTGTGTGCAGACGACTTTCGCGCGAACGCAGTGGGCAAAACCCATAGTAGTGAAAACGCGACACACACGACGCCAATAAAAGGTTTCACTTTTCCGAAATGCCATTAAAAAACCTCTTATAGTATTTAAGCAGCAACATCTTTTTGAAAACATATTTACTTTTAAAAATGCGCCTGTTAATTACGAAATATTAGTTTTTATAGTGCACTACTTGGTGAATAGTAGAGCAAGTCGTCTCTTATTGTGGGCAAACTTTGCACTTAAATGCTTTACTGCTCGTTTGTTGCAATCATTAGACAAGATATTGAATGTTAGGACGTTTGTAGTTATCAAACAGCTTTATTTTTCTATTATTTTTTGGCCAAAAGTTGCAGTTCCGCAACAAGTAGCTCACCGCCCCATGTAGCTTTGAGCGCCCATGGTGGCTGAAGTGGTCTCGAGGGGTCGCCATGCAAACTCCCATAGACGGGCTGCCAGCTTTCCCTCTAGGTAGTAGTAAGAAACTATATGTATGCATAGTAGTGTCTGCCGTATCGTTGTAGAGAAGAAAACACGCCACCAAACTTACGTGTCCATTCTGCTTCAACGCTGTGGTGCAGCAACAACGACGGAGACGACAGTGATGGCGTACACACCGGAGCCTCACGAGCGGCCCGTTTCTTTCATCTTCTGCACCGTCGGGCCGTCGACGGAGTCAGCGCACAAAGTGACGTCCATCCCGCTCTGTGACTTCATTGTGTATACGGACGTCGCCGTGTACGACTCCAAGATAGGTGCCTACGAAGACCCCGTCAGCTACGACGCCTTCTTGGAGGTGAGTTCACCGCGCAGGCCTGTTGTCAGCACAGAAGCAACGAAGCAAACCAAGACGAGGAAACCTTCTCGAAAACCTATTGTTCGCCCGGCTCGCGCCCCATAGGCCTGAACGTTCAATATTATATAAAGGGACCCTTGCACGTAAAGTAGAGCCCATTGGTTTCCTATAGTGTCCATTGATTTTATATCTAGGAGGCAAACGTAGCAGGAGGCGGCAGAAAATTAGGTGGGTGGATGAGACTAAGAAGTTTGCGGGGATACAGTGGCCGCAACTGGCAATGGACAGGGTTAATTGGAGAGACATGAAGAGGCCTCAGTGGGCGTGGTCAGGCTGATGATGATTTTCTATAGCTGCGGGAACGGGTCAGTGCGGGCGTAGGAATTATTTTGCAGGTCAAAAAAAAAAAAAAAACCCAGGTGGTCGAAATTCCCGGAGCCCTCCACTACGGCGTCTCTCATAGCCTTAGTCGCTTTGGGACGTTAAACCGCATAAACCAACCAACCTATTTTGTAGGTCACATATTGCCTATCGCAGACCACCAAAAATAGCGCACATCTTAACTGCCTTAACGACCAAAATTCTTCCATAGCGTTTGACTGCAGTCTACCAGGTGTTTCAAGGAAAACTTAGTAATTTTTAAAAATAGGCTTTTGGTGGAAAAATATGGTTTTTGAAGCGGAGTATTAACAGTGCTGGCGGACGCCAGAAAACCGGTGATTCTTTCTAACTAGTAAGCTGGTTAACTAATTTTTAGTAGTTAACTTTTTTAACTATTATAATCTGGCGCCTAGTTGCAATTATAGATTTGTAGCCGGTCGTTAGGAAAAGCCTTGTCAGGTTTAAAAATACCGAAAACGCGATTATCTTCGGCGCGGTGGCTCGACAAAATTTGGCTACATCCTGACAAAATATATGCACTTTCGAAAAGCATGCAGGCAAGGAAACCTTTCCCGTGCACTTCACTACGTGCACTTCACTACGTTTCATATTCAATTCATACCGCAGATTAGATTCTCCATCGTCTCTAATGAGTGCTGACAACATTTTGACCTTAGAAAGCAGAAGAAAGATTTCTAGGCTGCGGTTTCTGTATCGGCTCTGCAATCACCAACTTGGTATCAACGCGCAATTGTTCATTCATCCACGTGAGGGTCGTCAAACTCGGCACACCCATCTTTACAACCTGGAACCAATCTTTGCGCGTACTAACAGGTTTAAGAACTCATTTTTTCCGCGCACTGTCTCACAACGGAATGCACTCCCAATAGAAGTTTTTTCCGCGCATGATGTAAATGTTTTCGAAGAACGAGTACGAAAAGCTCTGGGTTGATGTTACTCTTCGCTTTTTGCTGATTCATTTCTTTTTCTTTCTTTTTCTGTGTTTGCACTGCATGCTGCGCGTTTGATTGCTTTGACTGCTTTGACCTGTTGATTGCTTATGATTGCTTGTGTTTTTTTTTGTGATTGCTTGCTAATGGTGGCGCTGAATTGCGTTTACTTATGACCTGTATTGCCCTCCTCCTTGGTCTTCAATGACTGCAGTATGTTTTAAATAAATAAATAGTAAAAAAACCAAGGCTCGACCTGCCGTGTCTTTGTGTAATCGTCTAAATATCTAGCCGTCCCGTCCTATCATGTCTTTCTGTGTAATCGTCTAAGTATGTAGCGCTGTTTAAATTTCAAGAAAAGAAAATACGCCTACTACGCGGTCCTTTTTAATGCGATAGAGGGAGCTAGTGTCGCAGAAAATCCGGCGTCGTCGGTGTCGTTGACCGTGAGCGAAAAATCCAGGAAAAATTTCAAGAGCAACCTAGGAGGCAGGGGGGCCGCCTAGGTCACGTGACCTTGTGGCGTAATCGCAACTGTCCAACCAGATTGTGAGCAAATTTGCTCACCGTGGCAGGTGGCAGTCATATTAAAGGGAAACTGCATAGGTTTCAAAAATCAACGAGCTTAAGAGGGTCGAATGCGTGAAACTTGCAGGTAAAGCATGCGAAGTCTCTTTGGACCAGCACTTGATATAGTGAAGTAATCGCCGATTAAACTCCGGACGCCCTTCAAGCTTCTCCGCAGCGCACGACGCCAAGTGGGGGGCGCATGATGACGTAATAGAAGGTATCGGTACATTTCCAACGCACAAACGCCTGTTCTGAAAGAAAAAAAACAACGCCACCGAAATCAAACCCTGCCGAGAGTTCTTTGGCAGCGTCTAACGAGTCAGGGCAGGGTGTGGCTGACGACAGCGGTAATTTGAAATCATACCTTTCGTGACGTCACGCTGAATTTTCCTGCACTCCTCCGGTCAATTAAGGAGAAGCGCACAAGTTAATCGTCGATGGCGTCACTATTTTAAATGCTAGAGCAAAAACACTTGACATGCTTCACCTACAGCCTATACGGATTTGAATCCTTGAATAGTCCGAAATTCTCCAAAAAAATGCTGCAGCTGCCCTTTAAGGTGAAAGAAAGCCTTTAATGGCTCATACTGTCGTCCACCGTTAACAAAGCGTGTCACACGCTTTTAACTCGGGAACTAAACAAGATATGAGAAAAACAATGGTTGCTTCAGATAGAGGAAGAAAAAATGAACCTAGAAGCCAAGTTTGATGACTGTAGAGTAATTAGTTAATTATAGGCAAAATGTCGAAATTGCGTCGAAATAGAGTGGACGTCGATATAGCCACGGGGACGGTGTGACGTCACATCCACCGGAAGTCGTCACGGCAATGTGAAAGTTGTCACAGAATGGTCGGATAAATGTCGGATTTGTGTCAAATTAGATGAAAAAAATGTGTATTTAGGCGTAATTAACACTTTAGATCCCCGAAGCTTGTATAATTTGGGTGTCGATGTAGCCACGGGAATGGTGTGACGTCACATCCACCGGAGATCGTCACGGCACAGTTTCCTCGGCTTTCGCCTCTCAACACTTTAGTTGCCGAAGTGTCCTCGCAATTTTTTAATGATTGGTCACGAAAGGTTGCTTAGTACGAGCAGTTCAGGTCCCAGAAATCCCACAGCTGACAGCACCTTCCATCGCAGGGCAGTAGCGCATCGATCAACCGCTACACCACTGCGTCATCAGTTCTATGACGACTCCCAGGGATCTTAGAATTATTTATTTATTTCGGAATACTGTCAATCCCATCTTGGAATTTTTACAGGAGAGGGCAAAACATACAAATACAGGTTCAGTGCTAAATTTTTTTAACAGTAGAAAATAAAGGCAAAACATGCAATACAAATGGCAATAATAAAGCAATCATGTCGTCAAACTGGTGATGTCACTTGATTACAATAAATACACCGAGAAGAGTACTGCAATACAAGAATACGAGCAAGGTTATGATGAGAGGAATGAAAGTACAGAACTCTCAGCGAGGGTAATAAATTTGTCTATGGTGCGCTGGGCTGTGACTGACGGATGCAATTGATTCC